>NC_061866.1:21196913-21351868 GCF_907164915.1 Impatiens glandulifera
GATTATCTTCCCATGACTCGTGTAATTTCAATATAAAATTGAATGATAATTATATAGATTTATGTTCAACCATGAACTCCTTACAGGAGCAGGCTTTTGAGATTAACAAGGATGTATTGAGTTTTTATAATAAAAATTATGATCAATTAGTAGAATCAGAACTATTAATGCCTAGATTTCTAGCTTCATTGAATAATAAAAAGGCCATAGAGATACTTAAGTCTATATACATAGAGAATCTTTCAGAAAAGATTGATTCTAAATATGAGTATATGAAAAATGATATAATGAGGCGTATCCAACGTGCTCGTTATGAAACCTTCATAATCAATCTAGCATCAGCCTACGAAGGTTATTAATTTTATCTGCCAGCCTTCCTTGACTTCCGTTCTCGGATCTACCGCGCTGGGATATTCCATTTCCATGAACGTGATTTTACTCGAAGTCTAATAGTATTTTCTACTAGGCCCAGGGATAGTGATAATAAGGATACCTATAAAAAAGTATTAACCTCAGCTGCAGCTTTTCATTATAAGAAGTTCAATAATAATGATTATGCTAGTAAATGGTATCTCGAAGAGGAAATGAACTTTAATTCATCGGATAAAAGTCTCATACAGTTTGTGGTTGATGGTAGTAACCCCTATCAGTTCATAAGCAAGGTACTATGTATCAAAGGCGACGGTACTACTGCTCCTTGTCAAATTCCTATCACACAAGATGCCTCTGCAAGTGCTTATCAGATCATGAGTCTCCTTTTGTTAGATGTAGAAATAGTTAAGCATACAAATAGAATTCCGGAAGAAAATGGAAATATTATGGATATTTATACCTTATTTCAAGATGAGTTAACTGTTTACTGTAAAGAAAAATACAAAGAGAATTCAAAACTATATATGAAGGTATTGACAATGACAGGGTATGATATTGTGCTGGGAATCGAATGACTGATTACTCTAGGCCCTTCAAAATGGGACTTTGAAAAATTAACACTCTCTTTTAAAAGGGAAGGGATAACCACGGTCTTGCAAGGCATACCCCATACATAAATCAATTTAATGAAGGGTGATTACCTAGAGAAGTTATTAAAGAAAGGCAATGTTGCTGCCATGATCCAAATAAGAAGTGAAAACGAAGCACAATTTTCTCGCTCTCTACAAGGCCACCAAATGATATTCCTGAAGACCTTCAGCAAATGCTATATGACTTCAGCCCAATATTCCAGCAACCTGAGGACTTACCACCCGCCAGGGAACAAGATCACCGTATCCCATTAAAGGAAGGCATGGAAGTTGTATGCATGCGTCCCTACCGATATCCTACCCTGCAGAAGACATAAATTGAACATTTGGTCAACGATATGCTGGACAGGGGAGTCATAAGGAGAAGCCACAGCTCTTTTTCTGCCCATGTGGTGTTGGTCCGAAAGAAAGACTTATCCTAGAGAATGTGTATTGATTATAGGCGGCTCAACTCAGCAACCATTAAGGATAAATTTCCGATTCCGTTCATTGAATAATTAATGGAAGAATTTCATGGGTCTAGGTTCTTTTCCAAGCTCGATTTGCGCTCAGGGTTCAACTAGATAAGGATGCACCAAGGTGACTGCCACAAAATAACATTCCGGACTCACGAAGGCCTGTATGAGTTTTTGGTGATGCCCTTCAGCCTAACCAATGCACCGTCCTCCTTCCAAAGCTTAATGAATGCGACCCTGAAACCATTCCTAAGGAAGTTTATGCTAGTATTTTTTGATGACATCCTAGTATACAGCCCGAGCTGGAAGGAACATATCCATCACCTACATAAAGTACTTTCAATATTACAATATAACGAGTTATTCCTTAACAGAGGGAAATGTAATTTTGGGTGCAAGCAAATTTCCTATCTTTGCCATATCCTTGACGAGAATGGTGTAGCCACGGATCTAGCAAAGTTAGAAGCAATGAGCACATGGCCAATTCCAGAATCTCCTAAACAATTGAAAGGGTTCCTTGGTTTGTCCGGATACTATAGAAGATTTATAAAAGGCTACGACTCCATAGCACGACCCCTCACGGCCCTATTGAAAAAAGGTCAGTTTGAATGGAATAAAGAAGCTGAAGATGCATTCCTATTGTTGAAGCAGCGTATGCTTTCCCCTCCGGTCCTGGCGCTTCCAAATTTCAATATTCCCTTTGTAGTAGAGACCGATGCAAACGGAGTTGGTATAGGGGCAGTACTAATGCAAGAAGGTCGACCCATTTCATTCATAAGCAAGGCGATTGAACCAGAAAAGTTACCATCATCCACGTATGAAAAGGAGTTGATGGCCTTGACCTTTGCGGTGGAGAAGTGGAGATCTTACCTTAGGTACAAGTAATTCATTGTGAAGACCGATCATGAAGCTCTTAAATACTTGCTGGAACAAAGAGTTCAAACCCCGGTACAAGAAAAATGGATCTATAAATTTGTGGGATATGACTTTGTTGTTCAATATAAAAGGGGAAAAGAAAACTTGGTGTCAGATGCTTTGTCCAGGCAGGTAGTAGGTGTCCAATGTGCAGGAATTTCGGTCTATCACACTACTATCCAAAAACAAATTCAGAAAATCTATGAAGAAGATCCCAACTTAGCCAAAGTCATTCGTGAAATTCTTGCTAATGCTGATTCTCACCCAAAATGCTCATATGACCACGGGTTGTTAAGAAAAAGGGACCGGCTGGTGGTGGGAAAGAATAACGATCTCAGAAATATCTTAATTGCAGCCATGCACTTGGGAGCAGAAGGGGGGCATTTGGGGACTCTGGTCACCCAGAAGAAAATGCAGCTTATTTACTCTTGGCCAGGGATGCTTAAAGATATTAGAGAGTTTGTCCGAACCTGTGAAGTTTGCCAAAAAAAATAAACCCGATAACTCAGCATATAGAGGTCTACTTCAACCCTTAGCAATTCCCAATCGATTTTGGGAATCGGTCTCCATGGATTTCATTGAAAGCTTGCCTAAGTCAAAAGGTAAAAGTGTTATATTTGTGGTAGTTGACAGACTATCGAAGATGGCCCACTTTATGAGTCTGCAACACCCCTTTTCTGCCCGGACAATAGCTGAATTATTTGTGGACAACGTTTCCAAGCTCCACGGAATGCCAACAACCATCATCAGTGATCGGGGCAAAGTGTTCTTAAGCACCTTTTGGCAGGAATTTTTAAGTATACAAGGAGTAAAACAAGCTTTATCTTCAGCCTATCACCCCAGACCGATGGCCAGACCGAGATAGTCAACAAATGCTTGGTCACTTATCTACGCTGCATTGCATGGCTGGCCAAACTCCGAAAGATTGGGTACATTGGTTGCCTTTGGCTGAATGGTGGTATAATACTAATTTCCATACAACAATACAAACAACACATTTCGAAGCCATATATGGATACCCCCCTCCGGTCCACACACCGTATGTAACAGGAGACTTGAGAGTGGAAGAAGTGGATGTATCGCTAACGGCCAGGGAAGCCTCACTCCAACTCATAAAATTCCATTTGAAAAGAGCCCAGAATCGTATGAAGCAGCAGCAGGACAAGAAGAGAAAAGATGTCACATTGCAAGTGGTTAGTTGGGCATTGGTGAAGTTACAGCCATATAGACAACGTTCAGTCCAGAAGATATTCCACAAGCTCTCACCAAAGTATTTTAGGCCATTTGAAGTGTTGGAAAGGATTGGGGAAGTTGCTTACAAGCTGGAAATCGGGACCGACAATAGGATACACAATGTCTTCCATGTCTCGTAATTATAATCATTCCAAGGTACCCCTACTGCTGTTGAATATATTCCCCAACTTAGCACACAACCAAACAGGACCGGGAAAATTGTGGGTGAACAAGACATAATGGTGCATGGGAAAATGAAAAAACAACTACTAGTTAATTGGGATGGGGCCCAAATAGAAGACCAAACTTGGGAAGATGCAAAAGTTATAAGTATTCAATGCCCAGAGATGCTACCAGCAAGGAGGCTAACAAGTCAACATTCTCTTCATCGAGGTCGACGAACTTCTGATGGGGGAGATGATGTTACGATCCAAGAATAAGAAAGTGCACCCTCCTCGGTCCCGTTCTCGGTCCTATGGAACACTTGGGCTAGCTTTATGTTTGTTTAATAATTCATCTTTTGTCTTCTCTTATATTTCTTTAAAAACGAATTTTATTATTTTGGTAGTTGTTGTAACAAGTTTGTAACCGACTCTTAGGTAATTCAGCCTCTTTAAATGTTGATGCCCACCCCACTTTTTGGGGACTATGAATTGAATCTTTTGAAAGTTGTGCTCTAAGTTATTCTCCCGGTCTTGGACCCCTATCTTGGACTATTAGGTATAATCTAGTAGTATTTCTCTTCTCACCTTCGGCTCTTCTCTCCTTAACCTCGAATTCTCTTCTCATTCTATGTCCGCTGCGCTTGAGTGATGAATTCCACCATCGGCCCCGATTATCAAGAACTCGTTTCTTGAATTGAAGAACTCAAAAGGCTCGGTTATAGCTTAAAGCTTAACACATACCTATAACATTTTAATTTTATTTTTAACCGTTTTAAGTTTATGGGCAGGTCAACCCAGAATCTGACCCAAGTATCCATTTCCTCTCACATATTTATCCAAATTAACCACAACTCTCGACTCGGCAATCCGGACACTTTCAAAATTAAACAACATTATATATATATAGATAATATGGAGAGCGACGTTGGGTCAGCGAGCCCCAACGACGCCCCACCTGTAGTGAAGTGGATAAAAATGCAGGGTGGATGAAAGAGAAAAAAATGAATAATAATTACTCTTCCTCGGTCTCTCTCCTCCCTCTTTGATTTCCCTTTTCTTCCTTCTTTTACGTTTTTGGCTTTCTTCTTCCCTTTTCCTTCCACGATTTTGGCTTTCTTCTTTCATCCATCTTCTACGACTTCGAGTATCTTCTTTAGTAAGTTCTAAAATGATAAGCTTTCAACAACAAACAAAAATGTTGAACAACTCAAACACTAAAATCATTTTATTTTTACTTTTAAGGAGAATCAGCTTCCTTCAACTATATCTAAGTTCAACACTAAAGGAAGGTAAGTTGTCGAACATGATCATCTTATACTTAGAGTTATTCCGAACATGTCATGTTCGGGAACTAGATTGAATATTTGGAAACTGTTTTTATTTTTATTTATGATTTCTATATCCGAGTTAAGAGATTTGATGATATGGTATAGTATATACTTATAGTAATGGAAATTCAGAAATTAAAAGATTAGCTGAATTATGTTTGGAGAAGATAATGCCTCATTTTCATAAATGGTACTTTCAAATAATGAATCATAAGATATTTGGGTTTTGTAAGGAATACAGATTCGTTTATTTCGTAATTTTAGAAGAGTCTCTTTATAATTGAGGTGTTTATAAGTTTCTACAAACTATTGTGGATGAATTCAGAAAAGCTATCAATAATAGTTATAGAAGAAACATGATAAATCTTAATGCTCTTGATTTGTAATAACAGTTTTATCTGTTATTCATAGGTTGATTGTTTATTTAGATAAGGATGCAACCATGTTATTCATAGGTTGATTATTCATAGGTTGATTGTTTATTTAGATAAGGATGCAACCATGTTATTCATATGTTGATTGTTTCATATGCTTAAAATCTTCTCGAATATTACCATGTTCTGATAGAAATGGTCATGTTCGGGACCATTTTTATTAGAACATAGTCATATTTGAGACTATTTCGTTGAAATTATATGAAAACTTTCATTGCTAATATCATTTTTTTTCTTTGTCTTTATTTGCTAATATCCTTTTTTTTGTAAAGTATATAAAAGGAACCCCCGTTGGTGACCCTCGACAACAGATTTGTCATTGCTGGTCATTACTGCTACAACACCCTCCCCTCTCTCACCTCCAGCTCCATTCTCTCCCTCACCTCTAGCTCCCACCGCACCTTCCGCTCCCTTATCTCCAGTTTCCACCTCACCCTATGTTCCCTCATCTCTAGATCCTTCACCTCCTCCTTCCCCAAAAAAATCTGAATGCAACATTTTATTGACTAGGACCTCGTCAAATGGACTTTTCAATCTAATAAAACAATTGACAAAAGAATAAAAACATGTCCTGAAGGTCATAGTTTCGGAGGGCTTCTTACACTTGCCCTTTCAAAATGTCCAGGCGAACTCTCTCGACACCTCGTCAGGTCATTCGACGATGAAATTTCATTTCAATGCATTTTTTATAATAGTTTATAAATATTCAAATAAAATCACATATCAAAAATTAATCTTATTTCAACCCCTTTTGTTCATACTCTTTCGATTACATATTGTTTACATTTAGTTGGAGTTTGACCTCTAGCCCTTACTCTCGCGGGAGAGTGGATCAATTGTGTTGGTGTAGAAGGTGTATGTGAAGAAAGGTATTTCTGCAGAAGGTATATGTGCGGAAGGTGTATGTGCAAAAGTTGTTGGTGTAGAAGTGAATGTTGTCGAATATGGAATAAAATTTTCCTTCACTTCTTTCACCACTTCATCCAAAAAAGAAATATTATGATCGAATTGTGCTACAATCTATTGGAGCTCTTGCATCATTGGAGTAAGATAGTTATACCAATTTCTTTCAATGTCAACCATATCCGAATCACAAATGTTATTGATACTTTAATAACCTCGCGCTAGCGGTCTATGATTCACCTTCATTATTCTCAAAACTGCCAAAATTTGTCTACACGGGAGTCCTCTAAACTCAAATAGATGATATTGATAGTTTACAAAATACCTCTCCATCGCGGTGAAATTTACCTTTACAAAAATATCTCTTCAATGTTCGGAAAGACCTTTTTCATTGCAATGGCCACTGATCGACATTGGTCAATTATTATTGCCTTTGGAGCACGTTCGTTCATACATGTCAACCAATCTTTGAAAAGTTAAATAAATGATTCTGAATCCTCACTGTACATTAATCCGCATCCTAGTAAAATTGATTGTTCATGATGATTAACATCGAAAAAGGAGAAAATGGCATATCATAGCGGTTTGTCAAATATGTTGTGTCAAATGTGATGACATCCAAGAAGTACTCGTACTATTTTTTTTGAGAAAACGGTTAAAACCATTTCATTAAAATCACAAAAGTGAGAGTGTTAAGGATCAAAATAAGACAAATCTTATCTATGATTAAATGATAATAATCAAACGTCGCTAAAGAACCTAATTAGTACCAATCAAACATACAAGAAAACTATTAACAATTCTAGAAATGCCAATCCAAGCAATCAAGCAGCTAAGAGGAGTGAACAAGATACTAACAATGGTGATCAGAATAATAGAACTGGAAAAACACAAGAAGCATCTACCAAAACCAATGTCCCAACAGAAAATCAGGAAACAAATCAAATCCAATTAGTAATTGCCAAGGAAAGAAATCAACCTCAGGTTGAAGCTAAAGAAATTATTCAGACAGAAGGTAACAAGGATGTAATTCAAAAGTAAAATATAGCCAAAAGTCAGATTAGGGTTAAAAGAAAATTAACAAAAAAGATGAAATGGGTCCGGGTTCAAAATGCTGAGAATCAAAGTCGTGGTAATAATCAAGGTATGGAAGTCAGTTCTAAAGGTCATGATCATCACAAGGATAAGAGCAATGAGGGTCTAGGTCAGCACTAGGCTGATGGTCAGAATATGGATCAAGATCAGCACCAGACTAAGGGTCAAAATCAAGATCTAGCTATGGGTCAAGATCAACAACAGGCTGAAGGTAACGAGGGTCTCGGTAAACATTAGAATCTGGGTTAGAAACATGACTGTGACCAAGAAAATCCATGGCTCAAAAATGTCGAATTTCTTGCTAATTCTTTTGAACATGACCTAGAAATACTTAGGTTCATAGAATTTAAAAAATCCAGAATTGAACCTAAACAAGAGAGGTATTGAAGCAGAAAGCTTAAGCTCCAAAGTGGGTCGAATCAAAATAGGAACTACTCAAGAATCTAGTAGTGAGGAAGTCCAAAGTCAAAAAAGGCCAAACAAAAGAGAACATGTGGACACTCACGAAAAGAAAGAAGGGTCTACTAGCACTAGTGATGTTGATCCGGATGTAACAAATCCAATCATCGATGAGTATGAATTTCAGAGAACAAAATCTGTAGCCATTGAAGACAGTGGGGATAGTGATGCATACGACTTAACAAATGATGAGACAGATCGTGTAGTGCACAATAATTTTGAAATACAGGAACCAAACCCATATATCCATTTATGAATATCATAACATGGAACATAAGAGGACTTAATGATCCTCTCAAATGCAAAGAAATTAAGAGGATTATTGAGAATTAGAAGGTTACAATCGTGGGGATTCTAGAAACGAAAGTCAATAGTAATAATGTTGACAAGGTTCGCATGATGTCGTTGATAACATCTGGGAACTCATTCATAATTTGAACTCGAGAACTGGAAGAATATAGGATCCAATGGTTGCCGAAGTGAAGTTACTTTTCTCCAATGATCAAACAATACTGGTTGGTGTCAAGGAAAAAATCACTGGATTTGAGTTCCAACTTGCTATCGTTTATGATAGCAATTCCAATACTGAGAGAAGAATGCTCTGGAGCTGTCTTAGGAACTAGACTAATGGCGATAAACCATAGGATGTCCTTGGTGATTTTAATGGTACGAGAAGCGAAATTGGACGAAGCCCGGAGTCTTATATTACCCAAGATATGATTGACTTCAACGATTGTATCAGAGACATATGATGCATCGAACTAACTAACTTAGGAAACTTCTTTACATGGTCATCAACTCGAGGAGATGGACATATTCAGAAAAGCAGAATTTATAGAAGTCTTGTCAATGAGAAGTGGATTGCTCAATTCCCGAGAAGCTAACTACACGTCTTGATTCCCGAATCTCGGATCACAACCCTATCAAACTCTTCTGGAAGAAAGAGGAAAGGTTCAAAAGACCCTTCAAGTTATTTAATTTTTGTATGGAGAGTTATGTTGGGTCAAATTATTTTGACTAAGGGTCAAATCATTTTGACTAACGAAATTTTGATGATGAGTTTGTATAAAACTTAAACTAAGTCGTCTAATGTTTTTGTGTATGTGCATTAAAACGGGCTAAGTTAGACGTAAGTCTAAATGAGGTTCATTAGACTTACTGACTATTAGACTCATTGAGTTAGACGTACAATCTAACAAATATGTAGTTAGATGTGCATTCTACCGGATATGTAGTTAGATGTGCATTCTAACGGATACGTAGTTAGACGTGCAGTCTAACGGATGCGTAGTTAGACGTGCAGTCTAACGGATGCGTAGTTAGACGTGCAGTCTAACGGATGCGTAGTTAGACGTGCAATCTAACGGATGCGTAGTTAGACGTGCAGTCTAACGGATGCGTAGTTAGACGTGCAGTCTAAAGGATGCGTAGTTAGACGTGCAGTCTAACGGATGCGTAGTTAGGCGTTCAGTCTAACGGATGCGTAGTTAGGCGTTCAGTCTAACGGATGCGTAGTTAGGCATTCAGTCTAACGGATGCGTAGTTAGGCGTTCAGTGAAACGGATGCGTAGTTAGGCGTTCAGTGTAACGGATGCGTAGTTAGGCGTTCAGTCTAACGGATGCGTAGTTAGGCGTTCAGTCTAACGGATGCGTAGTTAGGCGTGCAGTCTAACGGATGCGTAGTTAGACGTGTAGTCTAACGGATGCGTAGTTAGACGTGCAGTCTAACGGATGCGTAGTTAAACGTGCAGTCTAACGGATGCGAAGTTAGACGTACAGTCTAACGGATGCGTAGTTAGACGTGCAGTCTAACGAATGCGTAGTTAGACGTACAGTCTAACGGATGCGTAGTTAGACGTGCTCTAACGGATGCGTAGTTAGACGTGCTCTAACGGATGCGTAGTTAGACGTGCAGTCTAACGGATGCGTAGTTAGACGTGTAGTCTAATGGATGCGTAGTTAGACGTGCAGTCTAACGGATGTTTAGTTAGACGTGCAGTCTAACGGATGCGTAGTTAGACGTGCAGTCTAACGGATGCGTAGTTAGACGTGCAGTCTAACGGATGCGTAGTTAGACGTGCAGTCTAACGGATGCGTAGTTAGACGTGCAGTCTAACGGATGCGTAGTTAGACGTGCAGTCTAACGGATGCGTAGTTAGACGTGCAGTCTAACGGATGCGTAGTTAGACGTGCAGTCTAACGGATGCGTAGTTAGACGTGCAGTCTAACGGATGCGTAGTTAGACGTGTAGTCTAACAGATACGTAGTTAGACGTGCAGTCTAACTCCTTCAGATTAGTCTGAGGGGACTCGTAGTTAGACGTGTCGTCTAACACCATTAGACTTGGTGGTCTAATGGATCCTACTATTAGACGGGGGCATCTAACTTCATTAGACTTGTGAGTCTAATTGGAGCACGTCTAATGCCTTGCTTCGACAGTTGCTTGAAGCTAGCATCCGTCTACCCACGATCAACTAGCTATACACTACTCCTGCTCCACTATTCCATGCAGATCAGTATGACAGCCAGTTACATCCAATGAATTAATGCCACGTAATCAAATATTCTTCCCACTACTTGTTTCTTATAGGACAATCCTAGAAGAATATTCGGTGCACTACCAGATTGGTACGGCCACGATCATGGTTCTTAGTGTCTGTTGTACCTGTGTACTATGGAGGCTCTCCAATGGGTATTCTCCACGTGTCATTATAGAAGATTCGACCGTTGGTACATTCTCTCTATTTAAGGATTCTCAAGGACAACGGACGAACTGCCAGACACTTGATACGAAAACTTGTTTACTGAGCTTACAATCTCACGAATTGCTTTATTGCTTTACTGTGTTTGTACATCAAGAGAGAGATAGAATCAAAGTATTGTCTAGATGAGTGATATTCTTCAATATATTGTAAGTTGAATAGAGTCTGTTCTGTTCAATAGTGAGCTAGCTTTGCAACTATATTTGATTCTAAGAAAAGTATAGTGAATGCTTCCGGTGGTTGGAAGAAGGGGTGACGTGACGTAAGAGAGTTTTGCACTGAACATCCATAAACATATCTTTGTGTCATTTACATTTTGACATCTTCTCCTTCATCGGTTATTAGCTTCAAACCTGAGAAAATGTTTCCGCACTTGAATCGTTCAAGAGTTTGTAAGGGTTTGTGAAGAATAGAAAGTGATATAAATCCCTAACAAGATTTCTATCAAACCGTTTTTGTACGAAGCTATCATCAATAGCTAGACCCCTGTCTCTATTGGTGTCACTGATCCTTTAAAGTTATAATTTGAAAGATATGTTGGGTGAAGTGTGGGCAAAAAATGTGGAGTGTTCAAACATGTTAAGGGTCTTAAAAAAGCTCAGACTTCTAAAAATCTAACTGATAAAGTTTGACAAGAAAAAGTTTAGTAACATCTCTAAATGAGTCCAAATAGCCAAAATTGAGTTAAAAGAAGTCCAAAGCAAGTTACTTGGGGAAGAAAATGATGAGAAACTAAACGAGGAAGAAAAAGATGCCCTTGACAATTTTAGAAAGTTGAGCTTATTAGAATAGAATTTTGGGAAAAATAAATCAAGGAAGAATTGTCTTTCTCTAGGTGACAAGAATACTACCTTCTTCTATCAGAAATGTATGGCTAGGAATCTGAAAAACAATATTTACAGGCTGAAGAATGATGAGGGTGAATATGTAATGGGACATAAAGGGGTACAAGATCTCGTCATCAACTTCTATAAAGAGCTTATGGGTACAAAAAAATCGCAACCAAGTCATCTGAAAACCTTATACTAGATTATCGATAAAAGAGTTTATGCCGAAGACAATCAAGATCTAATCAGGGTTGTGACACGGGATGAAGTAAAATAGGCTTTGTTCAGCATCAACGGTAATAAAAGCCCGGGTCTAGATGGTTTTAATGCTCAATTCTTTCAGGAAAATTGTCCGGTTGTGGGTCACGATATTACGGAAGAGGTTCTGGAATTTTTTAAGAACAGAAAGATGCTCAAGTAGTGGAGCACTACAATCCTGACTCTTATACCCAAAACCTCAGTTCCCAAAAAGTTTCAAGATTTCAGACCGATTTCATGTTGCCATGTCGTTTAAAAAATAATTTCAAAAATTCTTTCAAAACGATTTAAAAATGTCATTGGTAAAATTGTTAGTTTAAATCGGTCTTCATTCATTCCCGGTCGAACTATCTCACATAACATTTTGATCATGCAAAACCTCCTCAAAGGTTATGGGAAGAGAAAAATATCCCCGAGAGTGGCTTTCAAAATTGATATTAAAAAGTCTTTGATTATGTTAGAAGTGAATCCATTCGGGACTTTATGGGCGTATCCGGTTTTCTTGTGATATTATAGAATGGATCATGCAATGCGTTTCTACCTCTCGTTTTGTAGCTAGCGTTAATGGGATCCACGGAGGCTACTTCAAGTGTAAAAATGGCGTGAGGCAGGTAGATCACCTATCATCTCACTTTTTTGTCATCGTCATGACGATCTTTGAGAGAGTATTTACGACGTTCTAAAATAATCGATTATACATCTTCCACCCATTCTATGAGGAGGAGAAGATCGCTCATTTATGCTTTGCTGATGATTTATTCATTCTCGCGCATGCTGACGTAGATTCCATAAAAACTGTAAGAGCTGCACTAACATTTTTTTCTAAGGTTACAGGTTTGACTATAATTGAGAACAAGAGTTCTATGGAGGAGTAAAAGAGGAATCGAAAGCAAACATCTACAACATCATGGGCATCGCAAAAGGAAGCTTCCTAGTAAGATACTTAGGCATACCATATTCAAATCTCGCACTACAGACCACTAATTGAGAAAGTAAAGAACTCAATTTTCAACTGGGCAACAAAGAAACTTACATATGCTAGAAGAATTGAGCTAGTCAAAGCGTGATAATGGGAATCATCGGTTAATGGTCGCAGCAACTCGTGCTCCCGAAGAAGGTAATGAAAGAACTTGATGCGCTAATGAAAAACTTTATTTGGGGAAGTAGTGGGAAATGCGGGAAGATGGTTAAGTGTACCGCACTTCGCAAACCAAAGGAAGAATGCAACATAGGGCTCAAAAATTATGTTGAATGGAATAAAACATTGACGTAGAAGCACTTATGGACCATCGAGAGAAAACAAGAATCACTTTGGATCAAGTGGGTCCACACCCAGTTTATGAAACACCAATCAAGCGTTTGGATATCCAAAATAAGCGAAGGTATGGGATGTTCGTTAAAGAAAATCATTAAGCTAATAAACAATATTGTAGGACTTATTGATATTAGTTGGGGAGACGGAAGAAACACATTGTTTTGGCATGATCCCTAGTATGAGAACCAACCACTAATAAATAAAGAGGAATTTAGAAACATGAGGATTAGACAGGACTGCCTAGCTGCCAAGGTTATAGACATTAAAGACGGGCTATGGAATTCGCTCCTTAGACGAATATCGGTGGGGCGGCGCATTCTCTAACATATCAGTAACATCCAATTCAACGAAAGAACATACGTACATCGATGGAAAGCCGAGGAAAATGGGATGATACTTTCAAGTAAAGTGTGGAACACCATCCGAGAGAATGAGAAAACAATAGATTGGGATAATCTGGTTTGGTCGTCAAAGGTTATCCCGAGACACTAATTTATCCTTTGGGTTGCATTTCAGGAAAGGCTAAACACGAGAGATCGCGTCAAAAAGTACATGGAAATTCCGGATTAGAGTTGTCTACTGTGTGAAGAGAATGAAGAAACAATTGATCATCTCTTTGGGAACTGTTTATTTGCCTCGAAACTTTGGAATAAAGTTGCAAAAAATATGGAGATGACCAGATTCCCAAGAGACTATAAAGAAATCAAGTGGCTATGAAGAAAGCGAAGGGCACAATGTTTAAGTCAAAGATTTTCAAATGCGGATTCGTCTCAACAATTTACAACATCTGGTGGAAGAGAAATGCAAGGGCATTCTCGAGGAATATAAGAAGTTTGGAGTAGGCATGTGATGATATTGTAACTAACTATAACTCGAATATCCATACATAGAGAAGAGCCCCAAAAACGAACAGAATTGGAACCTCTACAGGAACTGGAAGGTATCATATTAGGAACTCACCAAAGAAGTTATTTTTTTAGTGAGATAAACACAATTTAAATTTATTTGTAATTTCGATGATTGTTTGTAATTCATTTGCTTTTAGACCGTAATGAACTTAATTTTCCTAGTCTTATCTAGGAAAATACAGAAACTCATTTGTTTTTTGTTTTTTTTTCGTTTTTAGGAATTTTTTATGAAAAAACGTTAAGTCGTTTTCCCAAAAAAAATACAAGAAAACAAAGATTACAAACACACATTAAAAACTGTATCAAATCCTAATTATCTCAAACATAATTTTTATTTCCATACCAACTTGTTGTTTCAATAGGTTGTCTTCCTCTTCCCCTTGTCGTTTCTCTTCCCCTTCCCTTTCCTCTTTCAATGAAAGGGGGATGAACTGAAGATGTTGATGAATATTGTCTATTCTCATTTTGATTTCTTTTCTTATATGAACTCGTTCTGATTTGATAGAAATAATTATTCTTCAGGATTTCTAGGTTCTTCACATTGTTGTTCTCAACTTTAATTTCTAGATCATGATGTTAATTTTCTTCAGCTTCAACTTTGAAATACTCAGCAACTTTGAATTTTTCTATATCAACTTGGGAATTCTCTTATTCATCTTGATTAGCCTGAGTATTTTCCTCTTTGTTTTCATCACAAACCACTTCAACTTGATTTGATTACGATTCCTCAACTTGATTGAGGTTCCATTTCCTTCTTCGTACTGTTTATTATTGTACATAATTTTCTTTATCTTCTATTTCATGTCTTTAACCACATTTTACTCTTTCATTATAGGAACCTCTATTTCATTTTCATACATCTTTACTTTCTGGCCTTTATAAAATTTCTAATCTTCTTCCTTAGCCAAATCACATTTTGGGTTTAAATGTTAGAAAGTATTGCAGAAAAAGCATATGTATGGCCTCCACTCATTAGTGATTTCTATGACAGTAGGTTTTCCTTTTCTGTCTACTATTGTCATACTTTTCGGTAGTGTGATTTTAGGATACACCTCAATGCTAATTCTAGTAATCACTAGTAAAAAATTAATTATTATGGAGGGCAGAAACTCTCGGAGAAAAGGTCCATGCCTTCGGTGAAAGAAATCACCGAGGGCAATAAACGCCCTCGACGCGTCTCGGTGAAACAACTGTCGGAGAAAATAAAAGCGTGTTTGTGAGGGCAGTGAAAGTCCTCGGAGATAATAAAAGAGTATTTGTGAGGGAAGTTCTAATGCCCTCGGAAATAATAAAAGAGTATTTGTGAGGGCAGTTCTAATGCCCTCGGAAATAATAAAAGTGCATTTGTGAGGGCAGTTCTAATGCTCTCGGAAATTTCTTTAATTTATTAACAAAAACATTTAAAATGCTCTCGGGTATACTTTTTTTTTAAAAAAAATAAAACGTTTTAAAACCGAATTTTATCTATTTTATACCAAACAATTTCAAACCTGCTACATACACAAATTAGAAATACTTAATTTGATATACAAAAATCCCAATAATTAAAAAATACAATTATCCAATAAACTTCAATCTTCAATTCATTCAACATTATAATATCTAATAAACCAAAATACCAATTAACCCAAAAAAATATCATATACCAACTAACGCCGCCAACTGGTTCTGAAATTCTTCCCTTTGTATTTGTGACTCAAGAGCTTGTCTTTCAATTTCAAGTTGCATTTCTTCCCTTTGTCTTTGTGACTCAAGAGCTTGTCTTTCAATTTTAATTTGCATTTGTCTTTGCGCCTCTTGAGCTTCTTTTTGTGCCTCTTGTGCTTCTCTTTGTGCCTCTTGTACTTCTGTTTTAGCCTCACGAGATCCTCTTTGTGACTCAAGATTAAAGCCTCCAGTTGTTCTCTTTTCAAAACCTCCTCTTGTAATTCAGTACACAATTTCTCAACCTTTTGCTCACTCCGTTGATTTTTGCTTCTACCACGCAAATCTCCTCTAAACTGGGTTGGCCTTACAATGATTTATATGAATAATAAGTCAAAATTCACAGTATAATTTGTATTATTATCTAAAGGAAATCAATTCAAACATGGAAAGTGATTGATTAATAGTCAGCATAGAAATGAAGAAGAACTAACCAGAAAGGCTAATATTTTGCAAGAATAGATCCAACAGCCAACAAAGAATACCAAAGACTGATATGTTGAGCTTTAGTCCTGTGTATATTAAAATAAACTTTCAGCTTCATTCCCAAAAATGCTGAATAATGAGAACAATGGATGAATATTTGTATTCATACTAATTTTCAGGATCTGTTTTTTTTTCTATTCAAAATGAACTACACATAATACATCAAACAAGAGCATAACCTTCTCCTCATCACATACATTACTTTTCATTTAATCGCAAAATTTCCATCCAAGTGGTAAAACCCTAATAAAAACAATTGAATTGAAGCTTATACATTATTTGTGATAAGCTATTGGATGGAGACCCAAAGAGTGAGACTCACTAGCTAGCAATCAGAAATTAGTAATCTTTCTAAGAAGCAAGGTGATATATAATACATCAATCATATATATGGAGAATACAAAAACAAACATACTAAAAATGAAGTTTCAAACACATAAACCCTAATATTGCTGAGAACCTGGTTGATTTCACTACATTTGATATTTCCGAAATAACAAATAAACTAACACGGTTGATTTCAGAAAAAAACAAACTAACTAAACAAACCACGGTTGATTTTACTGCATTTGATATTTCAGAAAGAACAAACTAACTAAACAAACCACAGTTGATTTCACTATTTGATATTTCAGAAAGAACAAACAAACTAACACGGTTGATTTCTGAAAGAACAAACTAGCTAAATAAACTAACCTGCAGGGCGAAGGTCGTCGGTAGGTCGAAGGACAGGTAGAATCTGTGGCCGGAGCGGTGGAGGGAGGATGAACCGAATCAATAAAGGCTAGATGTGGGCGGGCTGGAGGAATCAGTTACGAAGGGGATCTGTAATCAATCGCCCACATTTTCAGTCATCGACACACAAGTTACGAATGGGATCGGAGATTTGTCGCAGAGATCTGTGGCGGAGATCTATTGCGGATCGGCGGAGCAAGAGAGGCGGAAGCAAGAGGAATAAGAAGAAAGAAAGGAAGAAAGAAAAGGGGGGCGGATCGACGGAGCAGGAGAGGCGGAAGCGAGAGGAAGAAGAAGAAAGAAACAAAGGAAAAGAAAGAAAAGGGGGCAAATTAAAAAACATTTTCGCCGAAAGTTGAAGATTAAAGCCCTCGGAAATAAATCTTGTCTGCGAGAGATTCATGAAGCCCTCGGTGTCCTTCATTTTATCAGCGAGGGAATAAAGATGCTCTCGGTTATAATTATATTTCCGAGCGCATTTGATAACTTTCGATGAGTCACCTCGGTAATTACATATTTTTTACTAGTGAATGATATGTGCTCTCCTCCTTCAGTAATTGAGTCCATGTATAATGGTCTACCTAATTAACCTATAAAATGACTAAGGGCTTTAGAATTGTACATATGTGTAGGTATATTCTAGAGTTTAAACCATATCTGTGTAGTTTCTTTTGACTTACTCAATAGGTTCACCCATTTTCCATCTTCATATAGTTAGATCATATATATGTATGCCCATTTCCTAAAATTTCGTCCATATTAGATCCCTTTTTGAATTTAAAGAAATATATATCATGGACATTTTCTGAAATCTTCTCTAGCCCTTTTCCTTTTTATTGCTTCAACATTGCCTCTATCGTAATTGGGAAGGATACTATGTTTTTTCCAATGTAATTTTCCACAACTACATTTTCCCATTCCTTTATACATTTTCCTCTATTTCAGTAATTTAAATTAGAAAGGAGAATTCAGTACCTCCAATTTTATTTGTGTATTGTCCAAGTAGATTTCCCTTTATAGGCATGATCTTCTATCTTTTTGTATTGTTGTTTTTCCAGACTTCATTAGTTTTCCATGTCGAGTTATTCTTGGTAGTATATGACTTAGATTTGAGAGTCTTCATCAACTCCTTCATTATAGCAACTGACCATTAAACAATTTTTTCATATTCTTTTTTTTAGTAGATTCAAGTTTTGAAGATAGTGGATATTGAGTTGAATTGTAATATGTTGTGCTTTCTCCTTATTAATGACAATTTCTCCCATGTCGACATGCATAATGAACTTTGTAATATGATTTTTTAGACGCTTTCTCCTTATTAATGACAATTTCTCCCATGTCGACATGCATAATGAACTTTGTAATATGATTTTTTAGACCAAACAGATTAGCTTTTTCATTATAGCGTATTTTTTAAGATCATTCATTATCCTTTTGTTTTCTTGCATTATTTTTTACAAAACATTTTTTAGCAGCATTTGGAGCAGATTACTTACTTGTGTTGTTATACTACTGTTCTTTGCTGACTTTTTTAATCAATTTTTTCAATTTTTTCAATTTCTTTGACTATTGTTTCCTTAATTTCTTCTAGTACAAATTCCTTGAGTTTTTTAGATTTATTAATTTTGTTCTTCCCCTTCCCTATAATGGCATAGACAGTAATAGAACATAGTAATTACAGAAATCTTAAAGATGATCACAGATAAACCGCAATCGAGGGAAAATTCTAGTGGCGCTTAATGGCTAACTTACGGCACAAGATAATAGCATGTCTCCCGTGCCAATCGCGTCGTGCCGCTTGTGCCTATCGTGTCGCCTGTGTCGATCGTACCGTGTCGCTTGTTCCAATCGTGATTCCTTTGATCAATGATGATTCTAGTGCTGATTTGCTGACTTACAACGCAAGAAAATATTGTGTCGATTGTGACGTGCCGACTATGCCTATCATCCTGTCGTGTCGTATCGCCTGTGCCGATTGCAATTCTTTTGATTTATTGTTGATTTTTTTGTAAGAACGTGTAGCCCTACATCTTCCATCAACCCAAAAGACATTTTTTATCCGGATTTCCTCGTCCATATCATATACATAAAAAAATTTAACCATTTACTTTATATTCGGTTGAAATACTGACATATCGCTTCAGCATCACCAATTCCTAACCGCAACCGCCTATCTTGTGAAATATAGTGTTTGTAGCTTCTCTCATCAAAATTCATATCATCATATCCACCAACTTCAACTACAAGTGATTCACATGTTTTTGAAAAAGTAATTACAACTTCGTCATTTAAATTCAATTTTCTCTTCGCACTTGGATCTCGAAACTTGTGAAATCTAAGATGTCTCCACTTTTCAGGACTCATGATATGGTTATAGTCATGGAAGAAACTAGTTATCTCAACATCACCTTCATTTTGAACTGCAACATTTATCTTAGCCTTGCAGTCCGTCTTATTGGAAGGTATACATTGTAAAATATATTTCCCCTTTGTAGCACCAATTTTGGCACAAACGATAGAGAACCACTTTTGTTATCTATTTGGATCGTTCTTTGCTCCTATTTTAGAAATGCCAAAACCCTTTGATTGGGCATAAGCATTATAAAATTCGCAAAGCTCCATTCCGGAAGGAAAACTGTATTAAGAAAAAGAATAATGTTCTAGACGAAATAGTCTAAAACATGGCCATGTTCTGGACTAACTGGTCCCGAACATGATCATGTTGGGGACGAAATGGTCCCGAACACTATCATGTTGGGGACAAAATGGTCCCGAACACTATCATGTTGGAGACAAAATGGTCCTGAACATGGTCATATTCGGGAATAAATGGTATTAAACATGGTCATGTTAGGGAATAAATGGTCCTGAACATGGTCATGTTCAGGAATAAATGGTCATAAACATGATCATATTTGGGAAGAAATGGTCCTAAAAATAATCATGTTTTGGAAGAAATGGTCCCGATCATGGTCATGTTCGGGAATATTAGTCCTGAATATTGCCATGTTGGGGACGAAATGGTCCCGAACATGATCATGTTTGGAATATTAGTCCCGAACATGATCATGTTCGGGAATATTGGTCTCGAACATGGTCATGTTAGGGACGAAATGGTCCAGAACATGGACATTTTCTAGACCAATTCGTCCCCAACATGGCAATGTTCTGGACCAATTCGTACCCAACATGGACGTGTTCAAGAGCATTTTGTCCTAAACAGACCAATATTACCCAAAAAATCATAAGTTTAAGTAAAAACACATTACATTTTAATTCGGTGGTCGTCTTTTTCGCGATCTTCTTTTTTGTAGTGGACTTCACAATGTTCTTCTTCTCGGTGGTTTTCTTCGTAGAAGTTGTCTTCTAGGTCGTCGTGTGCTTCGATTTGAGTTTCTCATTGAGAGAGAAATATAAAGCTTGTACTTTTGAGCTATTTTCGATAGGAGAAGATTATGAGTTGATCATTGTCTAGTTATGATCTGATCAAGGATAAAATTTGTTCTTATCATGTTAGTCGTTGCGAGGAAGAAGACAAACTATGCATGAAAGAATGGCATTTCTTGCGCAAATTCGAACGCGGGACACTCAGTTGACGTTCTGTTTGAGTTCCGTCCGCGATCAGACATTCCGTCGCGTTTTGGCTTCGGTTGCCGTGGTTCTTTCGAATTTCGGCCACATCGAATTACACTCTATTTTCACTTTAAGTGTTGTTTGAAATTGATTTTTCTCTTACACTTTTGACTTTGTTTTCACCCTACAAAATAGACAAATTATTTTTAATAAATATGACATTTATTTTGTCATTTTATTTTTTTTTCTATTTTTTTTTTATATTTGTGGGGTTTAATAAATAATTTATTTGGCATAAAATGGATACAACATTTATTATTAAATTATTTATTTTAATTTTTTAAATTTTCTTAAAATTAATTTGAGATAAAATTGTATAAATATATTGTTTATAAATATAGGACATTTTAGTAATTTATGGAATGAATAAATTAATTTTATTATTGAGATATTAATTGTTTTTATACTAAAATTTATTTAGTTTTATTTTTTACTTTTTTCTTAGAAAAGTTGTGAAAAAGAATGCAGGTTAAGATAGTTTTCAGTTTGCACCCCCATTATTGTTTTTAAAACAAAGTTTCACTTATGAAAGGTCCTCAGACTTATTATTCATTTTTAATTGTTTATATATTTAATTCACACAGTTTTTCTTATATCAATTTTAATTTACAAAAATAATTCTCCATTCATATTATTATAACCGATATAATCAATAAAATTTAGTAAAATTATTATTTTTATATAAATCAAATTTGAAGGTCCAAATCTTAATTTGACTATTGAAAATATAAAGGAACAAATTACCAATGTTTCACAAAAATTTCAGTGAAAATATAAATTAAGAAATTACCAACTTTCAAGAAAATTTCAATTCAATTTGGTTTCAACTCGCTCTCTTATCTTATCTGGTTCTTGCGGGTCTTTATTTGCACTCACTCGTCCAAATCCTAGCGAATTTGAAGCTCTTTAACTAAATTCATTTTCCGAGCGCAACTCTCTGTCTAGTCTTTGCTTGCACTCATTCATCTGACTGCTCGCCAATAATAGGATTAAAAAACGCTCATTCGGCTACTTGAGAATAATAGGATTAAAAAAAGGTAATTTAAAATGTATGTGTGTTAAAATAAATAACCAACAAAGCACATATGATTGGATTAAAACCAATAAAAATATTGACATTTATTACTGGGATAAAACAACAATTAAAAATAAAACTCATAAAATTTGATTGTCGAAAAAAATAAGAACATCAATATAATTATTTAAAAAATATATTATTAAAAAATATAATAATAATTAATAAAAAACCTTTATTATAGTCCTTCATTAATGATTAATTTAACCACTAATTGTGACAATAATAGGATTAAAAAACGCTCATTCGGCTACTTGAGAATAATAGGATTAAAAAAAGGTAATTTAAAATGTATGTGTGTTAAAATAAATAACCAACAAAGCACATATGATTGGATTAAAACCAATAAAAATATTGACATTTATTACTGGGATAAAACAACAATTAAAAATAAAACTCATAAAATTTGATTGTCGAAAAAAATAAGAACATCAATATAATTATTTAAAAAAATTTATTATTAAAAAATATAATAATAATTAATAAAAACCTTTATTATAGTCCTTCATTAATGATTAATTTAACCACTAATTGTGGCAGTGAAAGACTATATTTTGTAGCTTATGAACAGAACTTTAATTCTGATATTATGTTATAACGAAGAGAATAGTGATTGTATTGAAATAATATTAAAAATTATATAAGTTAGGTCTATTCATAAACATTACATCTAATTTATAAAAAAAAACTAATATAATAATATATATAATAATATAATATTAATATTATATTGTAATAATATTTTATATATATATATATATATTATTTTACATTATACCAATTATAAATCATGTTAAAATATTTTTAAAACACGTATTAACAGGGAATGATTTATTTAGGGGCTCAGTCCACCTCAACAAAAAAGAAAAAAATACTTTTTTACGGTTGAAATTTGATTATACCCGCTAATTTCTTAAAAAATTTCAATATACTTCAATATTTGTTTATTTAATTATTAAAACAATGATAAAAATTATATTTATTTACTAAGTTTTATTCAGAATTTTCTCATAGTCCACCCAAATGTTTTTTAAGCTCACCTCAACCATAATTTATAGGTCCGTCCATGTCTATCTACGTACCAATAATATTATTCTAAAACATAAAATACTAGTAAAGCTATCATTTACTTTCTTGTCATTACAATTGGTCAATGGTAAACAAATTCAATATGTTTGCCCACAGGACAGACCTTGAGAATTTGAGACACTATAAATTCAAATTTTTGGACTCCTAAAATTAGAAAAAAAAAAATTAAAATTTTAATAATATAAAATTATATATAAATAATTAATATATTATAATACGGAATTAAGAGATTAGAAATGAGATAAAAAGTTATTTATATATATTATATAATATATATTTAATATTAAAAAAAATAAAATTAATAATATAATATTATTAAACATTAAAAAAATGGAGCTCTATGCAACCCATAAGCCACTCTGATAGTCCTATATCAACAGGTCAGCATGATCAAATCATGAAGAACGTATTATATGCTTTGCAATGCGGTCTCCATTATTTCATTCTTCGATCTTTAAATATTTGTATACCGTTATGTTTTTCAAAAATAGAAGTACAAAATTTAATTCATAATTTATGAAACATTTGGTTTTAAATTAAGATATTTAAATAACAATATCACCAAAAAAAAAAAAACTAAATTTAAAATTAACTAGTATAATATGGACATTTGTACGGATAAATATATAAATAAAATGTTATATATAATTATTTTAAATAAAAATAATTTTTTTAAAATTTTTAAATTTATTTTAATTTATAAAATTAAATTAAATTCAAATTTAATGTTTACGTTTATTTTTAAATTTATCGAGTATATAAAGTTTGAAAAACATTTAAAAGAAAAATATAATGCATTCAGACCAATCATATAAATTGACAACATTCATTAAATAAGAAGAAAATAATTAAAAAAACAAAAATCGTGAAACATTAAATTTTATCAAATTATCAATTAAATTAAAGTTTTACTTGAGTCTAATATTCTTTATTATTATATATTTATTTGAAAAAATAAAAATATTAAAAAGTTATTTAACTAATTCATTTAAGTTTTTTATTTTTATTTTTTATATTTATAATACTTTTGAGCCTCTGGTTGGTTGGAGGTACAATACTATAGATATAAGATAAAAATATATACTTTAAAATTAAATTGATGTTTGGTTAAAATAAATTATATCTATAATATTATTAAAGGTATAATTTATACCTAGAATGAGGTATAAAATTGTAACATGTATCACTAGGTATAAGTTTTATACTTTTTTTTTTCTGTTTATAACCTTTACTAATTTCTAATTTTTCTTTTAAACTCATTCTTGTCTTTAACCTGAAAGCTATCCATTTTTTGAATTGTTCATCCTCTCAACCAATAATCTCTAAACTGAAAATAGAGATATCAAAAATAAAATGATTATTTATTTAGGAGATGTTTAACAAAAAAAAATATACAAATAAATTAAAACAACAAGTTTCTTAGTTAATTCTTCGATAAAAAAACGTCTAATACTACATTTTTTTTAGTAATCACATAATATTTAACTGTAATTTTTTTATTAGGTTAATTACATTATTTAAGTCATATTTGTTTTAGTCGGTTTTATTTTTAGTTAGTCTTATTTTCAAGTAAGAGATTAAACTTTTATTTTTAAATTCTGGTTAAGCCTCCACAATATAGAATCATTTATTGAGGTTTTGTGATTTTGTTATTATATATTTAATAGTATTCATTATTAATAAATATTTATTTAATTATAAATAAATATTTATTTAATTATAGGAAATAATATATATATATATATATATAAATTATATTATCATATAGCATTATAAATATTTTTAAAAATATTTATCTGATAATAAATATTTTTTATTAGTTTAAATATAATTAATAATAAATATTAAAATAATTTATATAAATACAAAGATAAAATAGTATTTAATTATATTTACTATTTTTTTATACTACCAACCAAACACAAAATATAAAATCTATATAATTTATACCACTTTTATTATTCCAACCAAACATTATATTAATACCCTATACAAGTTATACCCCGTACAACTTATACCTATATAACTAATACCATAAACCAAACCTCGCCATATAGAATAGAAAAATAAATAAATTGAGTATAATAATTGTTTAAAAGTAAATAAATTAATATAATAGTCAATTGAGTAAATATAAAAAATATTTAAAATTAATATATACATATATAAATAAATAATTTATAATAATAAATTATTAAAAACTATTTAAAATTAATATATATATATATATATATAATTAAACAAAAAATTATATGATAATAAAAAAAATTATTCTTTCAAGTATTTTAATTTTTTTTATAATAATAAATAAATCTTAAATACATTTCTCAATAAATTTAAAATTTAACGTATTTAGTTAAATATATTTTTAATTTAAATATTTTTATTATTTTGTTTTACAGTTTTATTTTTAACAAATATTTTTTATTTTATTTCAGTTTTTAAATTAATAGTATATTAAATATATATTAATATTTTTTTTAAAAACTTTTCGTCAATTCTAGAATATTATTTGAAGTATTTAATATCTTATTTTGTTTTTGTATAATAATAAATAAATAAAAATTTGATCATTTCAAAAATTAACATATTTACTTAAATAAACTAAATATACTTTTAAATTTCTTTTCTAATTTCTATATATACATATATAGGAACATTATAAATTAAATAACAAATATTTATTATATTTTATGAATTTTGTATGTATATAATTAAAATTTTAATATTAAAAAGAAAAATGATGCATTATTAAAATCTCTTGCACCCATATATATTATCTAAATTATCTTTCAATGATGCATTATTAATCGTAAAAAAATTCAATTCTCACCCTACTTAAGCATTCAACTATATCTTTTGGCTTTTGAGTCCCTCTATGGAAGAACTTTGCGGTCTTTAAGGGTGTTTTCTTAAACATTCGATTACATATTTCGGCATGATCTTAGACCTTAAATCAACATCGGATGAACCTTTAGGTTTTCTCACCAATATTTGCATTACTCAAGCCGACATTACCAACATTAGATTACAATTTTCGGTATATATTCTCGCTTCTACTTCATCCACCAATGTTCGCACACCCATATATAATAATTACATTTAGAGATATTCGAATACTAGTCTTAAATATAAAATGTTAACACTTTAATTGCAAGGTCATTTATGATTATTAAAATAATTCAATAATTTGTGTATATATATATTTTGTAAGTTACATTTTGAATAACTATATATATAACATAATTTTTTTATGCTCATATTAAAAAAATATAATAAAAATAAATATATCTCTTATCATAATATTAAATAAAAGATATACACACATACACACACATACACACATACACACATACATACATGTACATGTATATATATATATTAGCTTGGTTATTTAAAATATTTTATTTGTTTGGTTAGATTGCAAGTTTGAAACATACCTATTGTATTTTGATTCAACCCAAATATACATTTATTCTCACATATATATATATACAAATTAATCACAACTCTCGACCTGACAAATTCAAATTAAGTATTATTATTATATATATATATATATCAAATGTCTTACCTGTCGTCTTTTTATATATCACCAAAAAATACTAAATTTAAAATATATATTAAAAAAGGAATTTCAAATGTATTTCTTTTAATTATATATATTTAAAACTTGCCGATTGACGGGCTCGAACCCAGTACCTCGGGTGAGAATATCTACATCTTGTTGCCGCTAAATTATAAGAGGGAATATATATATATATATATATATATATATATATATATATATATATATATTAATAATTTAATTTGTATTAATTATTTTACAATCTATATTATTATATATTTAATATATAATAATATATTTAAAAATTAATTCGTAACATATTTAAATAAAATAAATGTATTTATTATTTATTTGTCTACTTTATATGAATTCATACACAAAAATATATATACATACATAAAATTATAAATTTATTATTAACAATCATAAATTCGAATTTCTTATGTAGAAATTATTAGATGAATGTGTAGTCAATAATTTCTTGTAGAAATCAGACTCGTTAAAATGACTTTAGTTATTCATGTTGGAACCATTTCAATTTCTTGTGTAGAAATTATGAGATGAAAGAAATCAGAAACGTTAAAATGACTCTATCCATTGATGTTGGAGATGAATGAGGTAGTTAATGATATCTTTATAGAAACTTGACTCCTTAAAATGACTTGAGTCATTGATGTGAAAACCATTTAAATTTCTTGTGCATAAATTATGAGGTTAATGAGGTCGATAATGATTTTTTATAAAAAAAATATGATTTTTCTAAATGACATTAGTCATGAAGGTTGAAATCATTATAATTTCTTATGTAAAAATTATGAAATGAATTGGATATCCTAACCATTTCTTATGTAGAAATTTAATTTTTCAAAATGATGTTAACGTTAATATTTTGAGGCATTTTAACTTCTTTAAATTAAATAAGCTGTTTGTTTTAGAACTTATTTTAATCATGCATTTTAATAGACATGACTATGTTATTCAAAATTATCTTCGCAAGAATTGTCTCGACGAGAACAATCTACTCATATTTGTTTTGAAGGTGCATACTCGCTTTATTTCGATTATTATTCAAAACATGGCAATGTAAGTGTTTCGATTAATATATGAAATATATTTATAGAAATATTTTATTTGATTATGTTTCTAAGTGATTATTAATATATATTATTTATATTATCTAATAATACGATGATTCATGTTTATGAATAAGTATGATTATATAACAATTTTGTATACATATATAAATAAAGATCGATTGTACATATGCATTTTGTTTTAATAGATAATTTTAAAAATTTTCACAAAATTATATGTCTTTTGAATGAGAAATATTTTTTTATAGAAAGTTAAAGGTCATCTAATTAATTAAGAAACGAATAATTGATGACATTAATAATTATTTATATAATTAATTAGTTTTATATTTGATTAAAGATAAATGATCAATATTCTAATTAATTGTAATAATTAATATTTTAATTAATTATTCTCTATTTTATAGAGATATATTTTAATGATATATGAAATCATATATATATATATATATATATATATATATATATTTTAATAATATATAACATGTCATTTGTTTGATTATATTTCTAAACTATTCGATTATATATTTGATATACATTGTTCAATTCATCATAAAGACTTACTTAATTTGATATTTTGAAATAAAATAATTACAAGAAAAGTCTTGTTTAATTTGAGAATAATGTGGCAAACATGTCGATATAATGAGATGCAAACGTGCAATCAAAAATAAATGTTTAAGCGGCTTCAGCCAAAGATGCTTGAAACATTATGATTTCTTTCGTAGAAATCATTTGACATGGTGAATATTAATTTGATTAAATATTCTAATAATGTGATGAAATAAATATTTTAATTGATTAAATATTATAATTTCTTATATAAAGATTATGTGAAGAATGATTTATATAAGACTAAACATTATAATCTATTGTAAAAAAATTATATTTTATTCAATTAAATATTTATAATACAGTTATATTATTCATTGTATGATAAGTATATAACAAAATAAAATTTGTTAAAGAATTAAGTGACAATCTCTTGATTAGAAAATCATTGATTTAATTCACATATGGGCGTGATTTAAAAGGATATCAACATGAATGTGGGGGCAAATATTTAATTGATAATAACACAAAAAATAATTGTGTATATTATGATAGATAAAATATAGTTTATTGTTAGAAAAATATGTTCTCTACAAAAGATAAAGTTGCGCAATTTTACAGAAAGAAATAAAATAACAAGTAAATGTCTTATTTGTATTTGTTGAATTGGTGCTTAAATCGATATTTTAAATTTGAGGATTTTGGAATCAAGAAACGTGACATATTTTGACATAACTTTCATAAAATTTTGAAGAATCAATGTCTTCACAAGGATTTTATGAAATAAATGAAAAAGAAAGTTTATAAAGTCTTGATATGACTTATAACAAATTTTTTAATAATGATATGAAAATTTGATTGTGCTTTTATTAAAAAATGGATGTGAAATTATATATATCATGAATAAAATGAAATTTATTTCATTACTTCTCATTTGTACGATATTTTTATTGTTGAAAATTACGATTAAAATGATTAAATCCATTAAGGATTTGAATTACACTACACGAAATATCATGTTGTTATCAAATGATATATTGATATTAAATGAAAAACTTTACGTCTAAAAGTGAATACTTTTACACTTAGAAGTGCAATCTACGTATGAAAATCTTCTAAGAAATTTATGATTGATAGATTAAGCGTTATAATATATATATTTTTGATTTAGGTCGAAAATAAAACATTTTTATGAAAAATATATAATATTTTACACGAAGGTAGAATAGTTCAAACACATTTTGTCTACTAATTAACAAAGTAAACAATATTTTCATAAAAAAAAGTTTAAATGGTAAGCATGTAACGAATGACTATGCTTCTTATTCTAATATTATCTAAGAATGAACCAACGGAAATTTCTAATTTTTGTGATAGTAATTTAAAATTGGACAAACTTAGAGTCAATGACAAATAATGTCATTATACTATACTATTTAATGGAGTTACTAAATTTGACTATGTAAGTCAAAGAAACATTGTGGATCCACTAACCAAATTATCGTATAGAGAGTTAGTTTAAAATCTTTTAAGATATTAGCCTATTATAAGTTGGTATGAAAAAAAACTCAACCTATGCAGATTGGAGATCCCAATAACTATGTTCAGTAGAACAACCAAATTATTCTAACTTGGAAAGTTATTGTTGAGAATTAATATTATAACGAAACAATATATATTTTAATGAGGATAAATATATTATTTTTAATGATTCTTAGAAAAAAGATCATTATGTGAGGGAGAAGTGCGTCTACTTAGAAGGAATTGCACGACTCAATTCTAGACCCTATTATAAAACCAGACGCGTGTACCATGATCAAAACAAACACAATTACGAGAGTTTGACAAGTGTCCTTGTCCTTGTATTGTGTTCTCTAGAGCATATAAATCTTGTTGTTCATATTTTAGGTATTGATCTTTACCATTAAAAATAACATCATTCTTGTTTTTGCTAAATAAATGAATATAAATAGTAATGTAATATAATTGTTCAAGATTAAAATGGGTTATTTTTAGGGTGAAGGCACTACAAGGAGAAAAGGTATATGTGACCGACTTTAACGACAAAATTTATGAAAAATATATAATTTGCGACAAATGTTCCATCTAAATAATTTTTTTTTGCAAAAATGTGTCGCTAATACTTAGGGATGGCAATTGGGCGGTTGGGGGCGGGGAATGCATTTACCATCCCCGCCCCATTCGGTTTTATTCGGTTTCGGGGAATCGCGCGGGACATCATTAATATTTTTTTAAAATAAAACTTATAAAATAAAATTATATAAACGATTTTTTTAATATAAGTATATTAAAAATTTATATAATTATAAAGAAATAAAATTACTTCTCTTATAAAATATAGTGAATAAATAAATATATTGGTGATTTAATATATTTAGTTATATTTATAGTATTCGGGGAAAAATTGGGGTGAATTTGGGGCGGGGCGGAGCGGGGGGACACAAATATCATCCTTGTCTTATCCCCGTTCGGTTTTAGGGGAAACCGTCCTAAATGAGGTAATTCGGTTCGGTTTTCGCGGGACGGTTTCAAATTGTCATCATTACTAATACTTCGACGGATAAGTATTTAGTTGGAAAGTTTTTGCGATGATTTTTCCACTATGTTTTTGGGGGCATTTTCGATTAGATATTTGCGACATTTTTTCCAGTTGATGTTGTTTATTCAATAAATATTGGCGATGGAATTTGCGACGCTATTTATGACGAATATAACGATTAATTTTTTCATTTATTTTAGGAATATTCATTGCAAATGTTATTTTTTTTAATATTTCATAATTTTATTTTACTTAATGTTTTTTTATATTATATTTAAATAAATTACTTAAAAACTAAATATAAAATAAAATAACATAGTAAATCATACATTATCATAAAATAACATCACCAATCATTCAATATCACAAAATAACATAATGAATCATCAATTATCACAAAATACATTCAAGTGAAACTTTGAACTAATAATGATAGTAAAACAATCCATAAACATATTAATTTTTAAGCACTAAGTTTATGAATGCGACTCAACATTCTTCAAAAGCAAATATCAAGAAATTCAAAATTATTTATAAATACTTTTAAATTATCAAAATTTAATTAGTAAAATTGAATCCATACCTTATCATTGTTATTTATTCCGACTTTTAAATTATTTCATTCATTTGGGCTCGCATAAATTATTGTCCTCTTAGGAGATCAACAATAACAACATCCGATTAAATCTTTTATACCTTTAAAACTATTATTAATTTCGTTAAGCTTCACAAAATTTTCTAAAAAGACATACATATAAAAGTAATATTGTTCAAATAAATGTGATAACTTTTAAAAAAAATTAATTTTCAACTGAAATGAATGTAAAAGTAATTTATACAACTATTTAATAGCTCGTGGTCACTCCAACTGCCATTCTTTTTCTGTCTTTTTTCTGATATGTATGCATAAAAGACATTATTTCTATTGATGGCCTCCTTAGCTCTACTTCCTAGATTATACAATATAATAACAAAATACAATTTGATAAATATATGAATTCATTTAAAAATAGATTACTAATTAAAAATATTTACAAACTCACGAGCCGTTTTTTATGTGCTTAGAACATTTATGGAACTTTCGCAATATATGGAGCTCCTAGATTCCTTAAAATTCACTTTCCAAATTGTTTTTACTTTATTACTTTTATACTCAAATTCAGGAGTCGAGAAAATACTTTGCATTTTTTTCCCAACTATGATTGGAAACGAACCATGACTTTTCATTACATCGTTTGGTATGGTATACAACATTTCTAATCTTTTCACCCCCTTTCTATTGAATATTTGTCGAATCTCTGATGTGTGAATATCATCATATTTGAAACATATCTATCATAAAAATTATTAGGTTATAACATATTTAAATGAATTTATTATAAACAAAACAATGAAATTAACTTACAATAAATTGATGCCACCAAAATTCTTTAACTTCTAGTGACACATTATTCCAATTAATGTAGGGTATTCCTTTCCAACAATACGTTATTATTTTGTTTATTATCCTTGCAACGTTCCAGTAAAAAAAACTAACAAAAGTATTAAAATTAAAACTATTATGTTTGAATAAAGACAATAAATTGTAATTAATAGAGAATTTTTTTTTATCTATATAATCTATTAATATTCAAAATTTATAAAGATGTGAAACATTTACTTAAGTCCTCAAAGTATCATTTCTTTGTGCTTATGAAGACAATGATGGAACTCATTTAGCCTATGTATTCTCTTCACACATGATGTTCATGAAAAATACAAAACAAGTTAACAATATGACATGACCATACTATTTGTGGAGCTATGGATTGTAAATGAATACATTTTTTAAAATAATAACTAAGTCTATCAAACTTTATGTTTGTTTTAACCTAACATAAGACCCAATTTTTTAGTGTTGTGCAATTTACCGGGACTTTTTTTGGTTTATGCAAATTTTCTAATGATTTTCTTAATCTGTAGTAAATCACAAATGATGGTTCAACAATCTGTAATTATTTAAAAACACACAAACAAAAAATGTTATTGATGGTTTTATCAATCTGCATTAAAATACACAAAATAATCTTATATTAGAAATTCAATAAATTGATGGAAGTCTGACCATTTATACAGTTTTATTCAATTTCAACCACCAGACAAGGAACTGCTGATTGACTATATTGTTGAGAAATTTTGAAAAAGAAGATAAAATGAACACTAAATTATATTTCAAATTGAAATGGTTAAAAGTATTATAAAATTGAGTAGGATTAGTGCACTATAGCATGTTCAACTCTTAACCTAAATACTCCAAAAATCCTAAAAAAGCATGATGTTATGATATTTTACAAATGGGAGCAAGTATCAAATTATAGATAACAAGAACACCGTTTAGTTCATTGGTTGTAACACAACTTCCTTTGAGTATTCAACAAGATGCAAGAGTTAAGTTTTTCAATAGAATGTATAATATTTTAACTATAATTCATTATTTGTCTTATTTTAGTCCTAAAACAGAGCAAACTCTAAACGAAGAAGAAACCATAAGTCCAAGCCAACTGCATATAAACAATCTCAGTTAATTTCAGATTTAATTCCTTCTCTACTAATTTTATAAATTAGCATTATCAAAGAGAACAATAAAATACATGTACAAAAGCATAATTAATGTAAATAATGAAAAGTGTTCTTACAAATCACTATAGCTAGCTAGAACTACTCCAACAAAAAAAATGGTCAATTAGAAGGAAAAAAAACCTTTTATACTATTTTTGATTCCGGATTGTTAAGAGCAAAAGAAATTAATTCTCAATGGACTAGAGAAACTAAAGTCACTATAAATATTGGAGGCCAAATAAATGTTGGAATTTTTAAACTAATTTTATAAATTCCATTAATGAATGAAAATTAGAATGTGAGTAATAAAATTAAATCAAATTCACATGAAATTCAAACGTGAATTAAATGGTGAAATTTGATCCAAATGTTTAAATTAATTAATTAAAATTCCTTGATGACCAATTAATAAAATGTTGTTAATTTGTAGCGTGACTTACATGAGTTTGTTATTATTATTAACTAGCATGTATCCCGTGTATTTGCACGAATAATAATATAAAAAATCGTGAAAAAAATATTACGGTAAAAATTTTATGGGCGTTCAACCCACAATCCGACTCAAATATCTATTTACTCTCACATATATCCAAATTAATCACAACTTTCGACCCGGCAATCCGGACACTTTAAAAATTAAGCTTCATTATATATATATATATATTAGTTAGTTAAAAAGTTGAACTTATATTGTTAAAATGTCACGCGTTTATCAAATTTTGGGTTGAATTTCAAATATAAAATGTTATTAGCCTGGTTGGTTAAAAGGTTGTACTTGTTTTGTTAGGTTGGAAGTTTGAACCATACCTCTAGCATTTTTAATTTTATTTTTAACCGTTTTAAGTTTATGGACGAGTCAACCCACAAACCTACCCAAGTATATATTTACTCTCACATATATCCAAATTAACCACAGCTCTCGACCCGGCAATCCGAACACTTTTAAAATTAAGCATCATTATATATATATTTATTTTTAACCGTTTTAAGTTTATGGGCGTGTCAACCCACAATCCGACCCAAATATCCATTTACTCTCACATATATCCAAATTAACCACAGCTCTCGACCAGACAATCCGGACACTTTAAAAATTAAATATCATTATATATATAGATTAGTTAGTTAAAAAGTTGTACTTATATTGTTAAAATGTCACGCGTTTATTAAATTTTGGGTCGAAATTAAAATAGAAAGTGTTATTAGCCTAGTTGGTTAAAAGGTTGTACTTATTTTGTTAGGTTGCAAGTTCTAACCATACCTATAGCTTTTTTAATTTTATTTTTAACTGTTTTAAGTTTATGGGCGGGTCAACACACAATCCGACCCAAGTTTCCATTACTCTCACATATATCCAAATTAACTACAGCTCTCGACCCGGCAATCCAGACACTTTAAAAATTAAGCATCATTATATATATAGATTAGTTAGTTAAAAAGTTGAACTTATATTGTTAAAATGTCACATGTTTATCAAATTTTGGGTTGAATTTAAAATATAAAGTGTTATTAGCCTAGTTGGTTAAAATGTTATACTTGTTTTGTTAGGTTGCAAGTTCGAACCATACCTATAGCATTTTTAATTTTATTTTTAACCGTTTTAAGTGTATGGGCGGGTCAACCCACAAACCGACCCAAGTATCAATTACTCTCACATATATCCAAATTAACCACAGCTCTCGACCCGGCAATCCGGACACTTTAAAAATTAAGCATCATTATATATATATATATATATATTTATTTTTAACCGTGTTAAGTTTATGGGCGGGTCAACTCACAATCCGACCCAAGTATCCATTTACTCTCACATATATCCAAATTAACCACAGCTCTCGACCTGGCAATCCGGACACTTTAAAAATTAAGCATCATTATATATATATATGAGTTAGTTAAAAAGTTGAACTTATATTATTAAAACTAGCATTTAGCCCGTGCATTTGCACGAGTAATAATATAAAAAACCGTGAAAAAAATTACAGATAACATTTTTAATTTTATTTTTAACCGTTTTAAGTTTATGGGTGGGTCAACCCACAATCCAAACCAAGTATCCATTTACTCAACATCATTATATATTAGTTAGTTAAAAATTTGAACTTATATTAATATTAAAACGTCCCGCGTTTATCAAATTTGGTGTTGAATTTAAAATATAAAGTTTGTGTAGCCTAGTTGGTTAAAGAGTTGTACTTGTTTTGTTAGGTTGCAAGTTCGAAACATACCTCTAGCATTTTTAATTTTATTTTTAACCGTTTTAAATTTAAAAACGGGTCAACCCACAATCCGACCCAAGTATCCAAATTAAATACAGCTCTCGACCCGGCAATCCGGACACTTTAAAAATTAAGCATCATTATATATATATAGATGTCACGCGTTTATCAAATTTTGGATTTAATTTAAAATATAAAGTGTTATTACCTAGTTGGTTAAAAGGTTGTACTTGTTTTGTTAGGTTGCAAGTTCGAACCATACCTATAGCATTTTTAATTTTATTTTTAACCGTTTTAAGTTTATGGGCGGGTCAACCCACAAACCGACCCAAGTATCAATTTACTCTCACATATATCCAAATTAACCACAGCTCTCGACCCGGCAATCCGGACACTTTAAAAATTAAGCATCATTATATATATATATATATAGATTTATTTTTAACCGTGTTAAGTTTATGGGCGGGTCAACCCACAATCCGAACCAAGTATCCATTTACTCTCACATATATCCAAATTAACCACAGCTCTCGACCCGACAATCCGGACACTTTAAAAATTAAGCATCATTATATATATAGATTAGTTAGTTAAAAAATTGAACTTATATTGTTAAAATGTCACGCGTTTATCAAATTTTGGGTTTAATTTAAAATATAAAGTGTTATTACCTAGTTGGTTAAAAGGTTGTACTTGTTTTGTTAGGTTGCAAATTCGAACCATACCTATAACATTTTTATTTTTATTTTTAACCGTTTTAAGTTTATGGACGGGTCAACCCACAATCCGAACCAAGTATCCATTTACTCTCACATATATCCAAATAAACCAAAGCTCTCGACCCGGCAATCCGGACACTTTAAAAATTAAGCATCATTATATATATATATATATATATATATATATATATATATTTTTATTTTTAACCGTGTTAAGTTTATGGGCGGGTCAACCCACAATCCGACCCAAGTATCGATTTACTCTCACATATATCCAAATTAACCACAACTCTCGACCCGACAATCCGGACACTTTAAAAATTAAGCATCATTATATATATAGATTAGTTAGTTAAAAAGTTTAACTTATATTGTTAAAATGTCACGCGTTTATCAAATTTTGGGTTTAATTTAAAATATAAACTGTTATTACCTAGTTGGTTAAAAGGTTGTACTTATTTTGTTAGGTTGCAAGTTTGAACCATACCTATAACATTTTTAATTTTATTTTTAACCGTTTTAAGTTTATAGACGGGTCAACCAACAATCCGAACCAAGTATTCATTTACTCTCACATATATCCAAATAAACCAGAGCTCTTGACCCGACAATACGGACACTTTAAAAATTAAGCATCATTATATATATATAGATTAGTTAGTTAAAAAGTTGAACTTATATTGTTAATATGTCACGCGTTTATCAAATTTTGGGTTGAATTTAAAATAGAAAGTGTTATTAGCCTAGTTGTTTAAAAGATTGTACTTGTTTTGTTAGGTTGCAAGTTCTAACCATACCTATAGCATTTTTAATTTTATTTTTAACCGTTTTAAATTTATGGGCGGGTCAACCCACAATCCGACCAAAGTATCCATTTACTCTCACATATATCCAAATTAACCACAACTCTCGACCCGGCAATCCGGACACTTTAAAAATTAAGCATCATTATATATATATAGATTAGTTAGTTTAAAAGTTGAACTTATATTGTTAAGATCTCACACGTTTATCAAATTTTTGGTTGAATTTAAAAAATAAAGTGTTATTACCTAGTTGGTTAAAAGGTTGTACTTGTTTTGTTAGGTTGCAAGTTCGAACCATACCTATAGCATTTTTAATTTTATTTTTAACCGTTTTATGTTTATGGGCGGGTCAACCCACAAACCGACCCAAGTATCAATTTACTCTCACATATATCCAAATTAACCACAGCTCTCGACCCGGCAATCCGGACACTTTAAAAATTAAGCATCATTATATATATATATATATATATATATATATATTAATTAGTTAAAAAGTTGAACTTATATTGTTAAAATGTCACGCGTTTATTAAATTTTGGGTTGAAATTAAAATAGAAAGTGTTATTATCCTAGTTGGTTTAAAGGTTGTACTTATTTTGTTAGGTTGCAAGTTCTAACCATACCTATAATATTTTTAATTTTATTTTTAACCGTTTTAAGTTTATGGGCGGGTCAACACACAATCCGACCCAAGTATCCACTACTCTCACATATATCCAAATTAACTACAGCTTTCGACCCGGCAATCCAGAAACTTTAAAAATTAAGCATCATTATATATATATAGATTAGTTAGTTAAAAAGTTGAACTTATATTGTTAAAATGTCACGCGTTATCAAATTTTGGGTTGAATTTAAAATATAAAGTGTTATTAGCCTAGTTGGTTAAAATGTTATACTTGTTTTGTTAGGTTGCAAGTTCGAACCATACCTATAGCATTTTTAATTTTATTTACGTTTTAAGTTTATGGGCGGGTCAACCCACAAACCGACCCAAGTATCAATTTACTCTCACATATATCCAAATTAACCACATCTCTCGACCCGGCAATCTCTACACTTTAAAAATTAAGCATCATTATATATATATATATTTATTTATTTTTAACCGTGTTAAATTTATGGGCGGGTCAACCCACAATCCAACCCAAGTATCCATTTACTCTCACATATATCCAAATTAACCGCAGCTCTCGACCCGGCAATCCGAATACTTTAAAAATTAAGCATCATTATATATATATATATATAGATTGTTATGATAATTTAATATTATTATTAACAGATTAAAAAACCATGTAACGTGAGTATTGCAAAATAAATGTCTTCATTAATTTTGGCAAACAATTACCCTTCATTAAAAAGAAATATTAAGGCAAATGAAGAGGCAAGAAATGCCAACCGTTGGATCAATTGATGATTTAATTAACTATTTATTATTTCAACAATCTAAATAACCATTCTTTCCCACACCATCCAATGGACAAAAAATACACATCACTTCATCCTTAATTTTTTCTTACTCTAGAATTTCAAAAGCCCTCTTCTTATTTTGTGAGTGTTCTTCGAGTTCTTCGCTCGATATTTTCCGTTGAAACCCAGTGATAGTTCAGGTACACTGATCAAGCTTGATGAGTAGTGATTTCAGTGCAAAATCACTATTGGATTCGTTGTACCTAGGAGACAGCCATATACGATAAGCTCCAGCACAAACGGGAGACGATGGAACTGTTTTAAGGGAAATGTGTCTAACACATGTTTCAAATCAACATCTCAATCGGTGATTTCGTTCTTCAAGTATTTTATTTGTTTCATTTATTTGTACATCATTTTATATATATTTCTATAATTTATTTCAAGACAAGATTTCTAACAATCTTAAAACAGTTTCATGTGCTAAGTTATTTAGTAGCTTGTGCCATCGAAATTTTTATCTTTGATGTTTCAGGAATACGAGTTATGATGTTATAAAACATATGATGACTTATTTCGACAAGATAAAATTGTTAATATAAAGGAATAAAACGAATCTACAAATAAAGATAAGTCTTTATTGTATACATATAATTTTTTTTATTATTAATATTATTTGTATGAAAGCTTACTTTTATAAGCTAATATATGTTGATGTAGATTTATATTCTAAATAAAAATTATGTATATTCATTGTACAAACATTTTTTAGAAAATAAATTAGAAAACAATAATTTATTTTATTTTTACTTGAATGTTTGTTGGTTATTAAAATTATTATTAATAATAAATGAAAAAAAATAATTAAGAGTTAACTTTTAATTTTCAGAAATAAATTAATAATAGTAATTAAAATTAATTATAATTGAATTATATTGTTTTAGTTTTAAAATAATTAATTATAATATATGCATTCTTAAATTAATTAAGAGTTGATAATTAATAAGAATGTGGTATAATGATTATTAAATAAGGAGAGATAATCTATTTATTTATATATTATTTTATGTACTATAACATTAGTCATTAACGTTGAAACCATTCCAATTTATTGTATATAAATTATGAGATGAATGGAATGATCAATGATTTCTTTGTAGAAATCTGACTAGTTAAAATGACTTTAGTCATTAATGTTGAAACCATTCCAATTTATTCTGTAGAAATTATGAGATGAATGGGATAGTCAATAATTGTTAAAATGACTATAGGAAATGATTTCTTTATAGTAATCAGACTCGTTAAAATGACTATAGTAGTTGAAATTGAAACATTCCAATTTCTTAAGTAGAAATGATGAGATGAATGAGTGCCCATAACAATGTCTTATATAAAAATTTGATCCGTCAAAAAGATTTTAACCATGGATGTTAGAATGATTCTAATTTCTTGTGTAGAAATTATAAAATAAAATGGGGGCACTTAACGATTTCTCATGTAGAAATTTAATTTGCTAAAATGACTTTGTCTTTTATATTTTGAAGCATTTTAATTTATTTTATAGAAATTATGTGATTAATAATGACAGAAAATGTAAGTCATGTGTATAATGAGATTAAATAAGTTGTTTATGTTAGAACTCATTCTAATCATGCATTTAAAGAGACACGACTATGTTAGTCGAAATTGTCTTTACAAAAATTGTCTCGGTGAGAACAATTTACCCAGATTTATTTTGAGAGTGCATACTGCATACTCGCTTCATGTTGATTATTGTTCAAAATATGGCAATGTAAGTATTTCGATTAAGACATGAAATATATTTATAGTTATATGCTAATTGATTATTAATATAAATCATGCATATTAGCTAATAATTTGATGATTCATGTTATTCATAATAAGTGTGATTATCTATAAATTTATATACATATATAAATTAAGATTTATTTTCTATCTATTTTTATTTTAATAGATAATTTTGAAATTTGTCACAAATCATGTGTTCTTTGATTGACAAAGATTTGTTATAGAATGTTAAAGTCCATCTAATTAATTAAGAAACGAATAATTGATGACATGAATATTTATTTATATAATTAGTTAGTTTTATATTTGATTAAAGATAAATGATCAACATTCTAAATAAGTGTAATAATTAATATTCTAATTAATTATCATGTATTTTTAAACGGTATTTATAATGATAAATGAAATTATATATATATTTATTTAATAATATATGACATATTAGTTATTTCATTACATCTCTATATTATTGATTATATATATTATAGTTGTTTTGTTGTGGTGACTAAAATTAATGAAGCAATAATATACAATATCGTATGTATGGATATATTAATTTTGGTTTAATATAATATATTTGATATACATTATTCAACCATCATTAAGACTTAATTAATTTGATAATTTTAAAATCAAATAATTACAAGGAATGTCTTGTTTGATTTGAGAATAATGTGGCAAACGTGCCGATATTGCGGGATGCAAACGTGCAACCAAAAATAAATGTTTAAGCGGCTTCGGCCAAAGATTTTTGAAACATTATGATTTCTTTTGTAGAAATAATGTGATATGGTGAATATTTATTTGATTAAATATTATAATTTCTTTTATAGAAATTAAGTGTTGAAATAAATATTTTAATTGATTAAATATTTTTAATTTCTTATGTAGAGATTATGTGAAGAATGATTTATATATGAATAAACATTCTAATCTCTTGTATAGAAATTATATTTTATTCAATTAATTATTTATGATATAATTATCATATTCATTGTATGATAAGTATAACAAAAGAAATTTGTAAAAGAATTGTGTGACAATTTCTTAATTAGAAAATTATTTATTTAAATTATACAAATGTGTGTGATTTAAAAAGGATACCAACACGAATGTGGGGGCAAATATTTTTAATTATTATAACACAAAAATAATTGTGTATATTATGATAAATGTAAAAATAATTTGTTGTTAGAGAAATATGTTCTCTATAAAAGATAAAGTTGCGCAACTTTATAAAAAAATAAAATAACAAGAAAATGTCTTGTTTATATTTGCTGAGTTGGTGTTCAAATTGATATTTTAGATTTGAGGATTTTGAAATCAAGAAACGTGTCATATTTTGACATTTTTTTCATAAAACTTTGAAGAACCAATGTCTTCAAAAGAATTTTATGAAATAAATGAAAAAGAAAAGTTTATAAAGTCTTGATATGACTTATAACAAATTTTATAGTAATTATATGAAAATTTGATCATACTTTTATTAAAAAATAGATGTGACAATTATATATATCATGAAGACAATGAAAATTATTTAATTAAGTGTCTTTTGTACAATATTTTTATCGTTGAAAATTACGATAAAAATGATTAAATCCATAAAGGATATGAATTGCACTAAACGAAATATCATGTTGTTATCAAATGATATATTGATATTATTAAATAAAAGACTTTACGTCTTAAAATGAATATGTTTACACTTAGAACTGCAATCTACGTATGGAAATCTTCTAATAAACTTATGATGGATAGATTAAACGTTATAATTTATATTTTTGACTTATGTCGAAAAATAAAATATTTTTATGTAAAATATATAATCGTTTACACGAAGGCAGAATAGTTCAAAGACATTTTGTCTACTAGTTAGCCAAGTAAACAGTATTTTCATAAAAAAATATTAAATGATAAGCATGTAAGAATTATTATGCTTCTTATTAGAAAATGTTCCAATGTTAACTAAGAATGTACCAATATAAATTTCTAATTATTGTGATATTAATTTGAAATTGGACAAGCTTAGAGTCAATGACAAGTCTAGACATACACGTCTTAGACATAATGTCATTAGACTATACTCTCTAATGGAGTTATCAAATTTTACTATGTAAGTCAAAGATAACATTGTGGATCCACTAATCAGATTATTGAATAGAGAGATATTTGAAGTATTTTGAGATATTAGCCTAATATAAGTTGGTATGAAGGAAAACCCAACCTATGTAGACTGGAGATCCCAAGAACTAGGTTCAATGGGACAACCTAATTGTACTGACTTGGAAAGTTATTATTGAGGATTAATCCTATAACGAAACAATATATATTTTGACGAGAATAAGCATATCGCTTTTAATGATTCTTTGTGAGCAAAGAGATCACCTATGTGAGGGAGAAGTGGTGCCGCTTCGAAAGAATTGCACGGCTCAATTCTAGACCCTCTCACAGAACAAGGCGCGTGTTCCATGGCCAAAATGGACACAACCATGAGAGTTTGACATGTATCAGGGAGAATTCTATGTGAAAGTGTGTAATCGTTTACACAAATAGCAGAATAGTTCAAGGACATCAAGTCTACTAATCAGCTAGTAAAGTTATATACTTTCATAAGGAAAGATTCAAAGGGTTACACCTACCTATCCTATGTACAATTCAACTGTTGAACCTTCACCGGGTTAATCTTTCAATTTCCATTAATGTAGGGGATTGTTGTATTTTTAAACTAATTCTATAAATTCCATTAATGAATGGAAATTAGAATGCGGGTAATAAAAGTAAATCAAATTCACATTAAATAAATTAATTAATTAAAATGATGACCAATTAACAAAATATTGTTAATTTGTAGCGTGACTTACATGAGTTTGTTATTATTATTAATTGTTATGATAATTTAATATTATTATTAACAGATTAAAAAATCATGTAACGTGAGTATTACAAAATAAATGTATTTATTAATTTTGGTAAACAATTACCCTTCATTAAAAAGAAATATTAAGGCAAATGAAGAGACAAGCAATGACAACTGTTGGATCAATTGATGATTTAATTAACTTTTTATTATTTCAACAATCTAAATAGTCATTCTATTCAACACCATCCAATGGACAAAAACCACATCACTCCATCATTTCATTCTTTCTCACTCTAAAATTCCAAAAGTCTTCTTCTTATTTTTAAGTGTTCTTCGAGTTCTTTGCTCGATATTTCCGTTGAAACCCGGTGATAGTTCAGGTACGCTGATCAAGTTCGACGAGTAGTGATTTCAGTGCAGAATCACTACTGGATTCGTTGTATCCTAAGAGACAGCCATCTACGATAAACTCCGGCACAAACGGGAGACGATGGAACTGTTTTAAGGGAAATGTGTCTAAACACATGCCTCGAATCAACATCTCAATCGGTGATTTCGTTCTTCATATATTTTATTTATTTTATTTATTTTATTTATTTGTACATCATTTTATATATACTTCTGTAATTTATTTCAAGACAAGATTTTTAACAATAAATACAGGAAATTAATTGGCCGTTTAGTTCAGATAATTAAAATATTTTTCCAAACAGAACTAATTATCTATTCAAATACCAAAGAAACAACTTATTAGAAACAAAACAAAATGAACATAACTAATACGGTCAGCATAACTCTATCAAATAATATAACATCAAAGAACCAATTATTCATAACCAGAAGTTTGTCCAGTCATTTCTTAGTTCTTATTACTCAATTTTAGAATCTAAATTGCATCAGATGGGTTTACAAATATAACTAACTTCCAAAACTGGTTGAATAAATTAACCATCATTAGTATTAAATTTGTAATTATAACCAATCTCCAAAACTAGTTGAATAAGATCATAGTTTCATTAGCTCATTTGACATTGTTAAATTGTGATCCCAAATATTGGAGAAACATATAAATTTTTCTTAGGTTAAGAAAAGTACGTAGTTGTATGTTAGGTTTTAACACAACTGAGAAATGTGCAAAGGTATCATCATATCTTATACATTATACATACTAAACATTCTTGGCGATCCTTGAGTACTATTTATCTAATTTATACTATGTAGGAACTATTACAAACATCATTCACTCTAATAATTAATTGAAATCTCAGAATAACTACACAAGAGATTGAATTGAAATTTGACGGAAGTGTTTGTTATAACTTAGAACTAGTCATCTAGTTTTTTAGTAGAGAGAAGTCCAGTCAATACATGAGTAAATATGACCTAAAGTTGTTCTCGAGAATAATTATCCTAAATAGATCCTAATTTAAGTTGTGGGAAATTAAATCTGTGAGAATTATCCTAAATAGATCATAATTTAAGTTGTGGAAAATTAAATCTGAAGGTAAAAACGTACTTAAATTGTAATCATGAATCCTCTTTCTTTAGAATGGAAATGATCTTTAATCTCTTATTTCCTTAGACTTTCTATAGATGAAATAGTTCTTCCAATTGATGTATCAATTGTTTTCTCCCACTATTGATGATGGCGCAAATGAGGATTGATTGTACTTCAAATGAGACCATTACCTTTATAAAATAATTAATATTATATTAGTTATTATAGTTTTGTTATTTTTAATTTAGTCTCTTCATAAAATTAAAAATACCACTTATGTATCTTCACATTATATTAATGACAAATACACATATAAAGCATAAACTTAATTTCATATTAGATCACATTATTTTGACTTATATTAAATATGATATTTGCACAATTATTTATTATACTAGTGACACCATAAATTCAAACAACAAATGTTTAGCATCGGTCTCTCTCACTGTTGACGATTGTCAAAATAGTAGAATGGAAGATAGTTACTACTCGCCTCTCTGTTATCGATTTCTCTATAATCCTGAAGCTATGCCGACCTTGACTCCACCTTAATGCGTTTTGGATTTGGAGTGAAATAGAGGACCTCAGGGAAGGGAAACAAGTCTGAACTACGCAAACCTGGAGAATGAGAGTTACAAAGAAAGAAGAAGCAACAAGCATCAAAGTTTTCTCCCTCTCGATTTTCTTCTCGTTTCTATATTGGAGGGTAGAGTATGCGCGAATGAAAGCTGATTAATGAATAAATTTTATTAAGTGTTATTATGGTTTTTGCGACTACCCATAGATTATTTTATTTTATTTTAATTTATATTATTTATAAATTAATTTTATATACATAATTTATTAAATTAATTAGATTTTAACTCTTATATAAAAAATAATTATATTTGATATGTTTAATTAGTTAAGGGAAAATTTATCTACTATATATATAAATTATTTAATTATAATAATATTAAATATTATCTAAGGATTTTGCTAGAGTAATATTAAATATATATATATATATATATATATATATAAATTAATTAATTATTTTACTGAGTTTTCTACTAATATGTTTTTTTACTTTTTACGAAATTTTTGACGACTATGATTTTCTATGAAATTTGCAACAAGTATGATTTTCTACGGAATATTCAACGGTTATAATTTTAAATGAAAAGTGAAAATAATTATATTTGATATGTTTATATATATATATATAAGATTATTTAGTTATAGTTATATAATATTTTATGCAGAATTTTTGCTACGAAAATATTAAATATGTATAAACAAATTATTTATTTGGAGTTTTCTACAACTGTGATTTTCTACTGAATACATTACAATATGATTTTTTTTTATGTAATCTACAACGGCTATCATTATCTACGGAATCTGCAATGACTATATTTCAACAGGATTCGCAACAGTCATATCTCAATATTTTTCATAAATAATAAAATCAAGCAAGTGTTAGAATTATCCTAATTAGTTTCTAATTTAATGGGTGAGAAATTAAAATCTGAATGCGGGAAAGCGTACCTTAATTAATGGAATGTATCTTAATTTGATTGCATGAATCTTCTCTTTCCTTGTAATAGAAAAAAGTCTTTAATCTCTCTATTTTTAAACTTTCTTTATGTGGAATGGTTCTTCCATTTGATGAGTAAGTCAATAGTTTTCTCTCTCTATTGATGGGTACGCAAAGGAGAATTGACATTTACTTCAAATGGGGACTATTACCATTACATATAACCAACAATAAGTTAGTTATTATGGTTTGACAATTTCTAATTTAGCCCCTTCATAAAATTAGAAATGTCACTTAGGTATCCTCACTTTATATTCATGAAAAATACACCCATAAGCCATAAACTTAAATTCACATTAGATCACATTATTTTGGCTTATATTAAATATGACATATGCACAATTATTTATTATACAAGTGACCCTAAAAATTTAACAATCTCCCACTGGGTCACGTATGTAAAAAAAATAAATGTATCAACCATAATGCGCCTGAAGTTTTATGTCATCTCAATCATATGTTGTATAAACAATTTTATCAATTAAACATATCAATATAGGACCAAAGAGCTCGTCGTTGTATTTAAGCACAACTAGACCCAACAATGATCACATAAATCAATACAATTAATTGACAAATCATATCATGAATGTGAGGAATGAAAATCCCATGCAAGGTGATGTTTTCATGTCAATTTTCAACTGGTCCTACTTGACTTTAGTGAGATCATACTTTAAACATAATTATACAAAGTGTAATGAACTGAATAATACTTAATTTCTGATCAGAATAAAAAACCTCATAAATATCTATAAAATAACTAAATTGAAAGACAACCAAACTACAAACTCCCACTGAAGTTAGAGATTATCGATCTTTACAACACTCATACGAGCAATATTCTTATGACAGACACTGAACGATAAACCCTTTATCAAGAGGTTCATCACCATAGAGTTTGTACATAAATATTTTATAGAAATTTATCCACTTTGTATCATTTCTTTCATAAAATAAATTTGATGTCAAAATCACTTAATTTGATGCCTAGTAACATGTCATAAATTTCGCTGCAATAGTGGATGACGCCATAAGTGTTTGTTTGACACTTCTTCAAGAAACGACAAAACCAGCTAGCGAAAAATATTATCCGAAGTAGATTTCATATTATTTTGGCATCTCGTAATATCGGAGTCAGAATACTCAATGATCTCAAGACTATCCGACTTCCTATATGTGAACATTTAATTCTTAGTTCTTTTCAAATATCTCATAAATATTGTCTACTTAATGTCAAGAAAAATTTGTGACAAACAAAATGTCACCCATATATAAATCAATAAATAGACGTTTACTCCCACTAAACTTGTGATGCACAAATAATCAATTAAATTCACCTCAAAACCAAAAGAGATAATTGTTATTTTGTGAAATTTATGATATCACTAACGAGACGCTTCTTTAAGTCTATAGATGAATTTCTTTAATTTGCAAACTATATTAATTTGGTCTCTCGACTCAAAGTTTTCTCATTGCACCAAATTATTTTTCAATGTCTCTATTGAAAAACTCCTTAACATCTATTATGGTGAAGCTCCATATCAAAATATGCAACGAGTACAATAAATTATCCTTAAAGAGTAAATCAATTAAACTAGATTGTCATAAAGACACTTGATTTTGAGGTTGTTAAGTTTGTACTTAATGAATTTGATCAATATTGTCTTGTTACTCTTCATTTTTAAACATTATCATCAATATCAATAAAATCCTTATCAATGTCAAAAAACACTTGAGATATAAATCAAATCATCCACAATATGAATTATTGATCTAAATCATTTTTACAGACTAAATCATTTCTCCCCTCAAACTCAATATCCTCAAAAATAAAAATATTAAAGTCTTGTCTAAAAGAAAAAACTATCTTTAAGTTGACATCATAAAAGTTATAGCCCTTAATTATTTAGGATATTCAAAAAAATAGTTGCTCACATTTATAAACTTAATAACAACTAAATTCAAATAATGATTTATCCCATCTCAAAATACTTAATGCAACATACTAATAGTATTTTGGTGTAATGATCAAACATTAATAATAAGACATGTCAAATAATCAATCTATCTTTGGATGGATTAATTATCACATAAATAAGACTTTATAGTTATTACATATTTACCATCACAAGTATTAATGCAATTCTGTCAATTAATTATCACATGAATTACACAATACTACCATTCAAATTTTTCTGTATCAATTAATACAATCCAAATAATGAACAATAATATCATTAATTTGAATTTAAATGTTATATTATTGTATAATTCAAATCAATAATATATGATTTTCCAAAAAAACATATAATTTATTTTATTATAAAAAATAAAATTATACCATAAACCAAATCTTACTTCTTGAATATGAAATTTGTAATATCTTATATTAATTAAATTAAATAATAAATCTTCAAGATTTATTTGACCAAATTTCAAATATTAGCCTAAATCCATTTATTAATTAATTTATTAATAATCATTAACCTTAATTTTTTAATCCTAAAATAAAGGATATAATTAAAATTTTATTATATAATTATTTATATATATATATATATATATATATATATATATATTATTTAATCCCTTCCTTCCTTGACAACAAATATCACTAATAATTAACCATAAATTTAAAACATAAAACAGAGAATTCATCTTTTAACGAGAAAATCTAAACTTTAAAACAGAGAATTCCTCTTTTAACTAGAAAATCTAAACGAGAATCTAATTATCCATAAATCAATCTAGTAAATATTATTAAATAACATCATAAATCTTTATATTCTTTATTCAATTATTACATATTATTAGGAGAGAGAAAATTAGAATATTGAGATCTTATCTTAATAATCGTAAAATTCAAATATCCTTTAATTTATCAATTTATCGTCAGTATATATATATATAATCCGACTAACATGCTTTTAAATTATCTACAAATTAAAATTCATAAATTATCTACAAATTATATCATTCTAAAGAATCCAAATATCCCGAATCTAGGGATCTTATCTTAATAATATAATAACTAGTCAAAATAGATAATTATAATATATCGTAAATCTCTATCTCCAGTCTTAATTAATCTTAAATATATAATCGTTCATCTAACTTATCGAGAGACACTACAACAAAAAAGACTTCTGGCGACCCTTAAAAAGGCTTCTGCCAACCCTTAAAAGCGTCGCTAAAAATATCACCGACCCTTATTTTTGCGTCGCCATAAGCAGGGTCGGCAGAAGTTATAACAACGCTTATTTAAGCGTCGGTAATATTAATTTAAGCGTCGCCAAAACCCCAATTAATTTTTAACAATTTTACTTTTTAATTTGTTTGTATTTTTGTTTTAAATTAAATAATCATTAAAAATATTTAAAAAAACATTTCCTATTCATTGTTGACAATTTAAATAATAAAAAATAAACATAAATTTTCTAAACAATATTTTCTCATAAAATAATATCATAGTCAAATAAATAAATATTAATTATATATTACAATTTTTTTTTAATGTTCTAATGTTCAAATAAAAAAAACATTAGATTCCCGTTTGAACTCAGAGGCTATGTTTGTAAAGAACATGTTTGTGATGATCACTATTCATGTCGGAAAGCTGCTCACCAACAAAATCATTAAACATTAATGGAGTGATATGATAAACAAAGATGAATCATTAATAACCGGCAAATATTAACAAATTAGAAATAAATTTATAAATATTGCACTTACAACTGTGATATTCATAGTATCCAAAGGGTTTGATGCAATAGAATTTATTCTAATCTGCAACAAAAATATTTAAGTCATATATCTAAGAAAAGGAAAAAAGTTATGTAGATAAAAAAATTATATCACCCTAATCTAATGATAATACCAAACTTCTTGTACATTCTTTTAATAAAAACTAATTATATCAACCTGATCCATGATCCAATGAATATTCTTCAACTTACTTTTCAACTTACTTAAGAGAATAAGGTGGATCCAGAAGCTTCTCAACAGGCATTGACATCGAAAGTTTCCAACTACAAAAATAAAGTAGATTTAGTGAAGTTCACCCAAAGACTATCTCAGGGCAATAGCAAAAACTGAAATTTACCTTCGATCAAGAAAAAACATATACAAAGAGGTTTCTCATTCATACATCAACCGTAAAAAATATTAGCAAGCAGTTCAGGGCATATGTAATTGGGAGTTCCAACAACTTATTAAGGGCATATGTAATTGGGAGTTCCAACAACCTATTAAGAACATAAGAGGAAGGACTAAATGTTTGGCCAATAAATATCTTCTATGTATAAAGAATAAGACGAAAAAAATGCAAACGCAGAAGAGCATACTTCTACCACCCCATTTTGATCAATACTTATTTATGCTTTAACATGCAATCATATTAGTTAGCTGGGAAGTTTCTATAACTAATTTCATATCTATTGTTCTTTCCTATGTTTATATGAGAGACTTTCCTGTTCAAACGACAGAGTTTGCCTGTGCAGGCATTGTCGAGAGTCTTCTTGACTACGAAATTCCAATAAATAAGGATTGAACCACCCTAGTTAAGACAAATTGAAAGATTGTTCAAGAAAATGATAGTATAGATGTATAAAAACTTAAAACAGGTAGAGGATTTAAAAAGTGAATTACCCAACCGAAAGTTCTTGAAAGGTCATTGCCTGTACCGAGAAGTCCCAAAACCCAACCTACTGCACTATTACCTCCTGCAACCTGAAAATTTCCAAAGTTTTTATAATGTACAGGCATTTCTGCAAACAGTTTATAGGCATGAATCTTACCACAATTCATAATGAGTACAAACTCATGAGGCTTCACAGAGTTCAGATCAAAACCTGAAGATTTACAAATTAAGATCATTCATATGAGAGACTTGCCTGTTCAAACGACAGAGTTTGCCTGTGCAGGCATTGTCGAGAGTCTTCTTGACTACGGATTTCCAGTACATAGGGATTGAACCAGCCTGGTTAAGACAAATTGAAAGAATGTTCAAGAAAATGGTAGTATAGATATTAAAAACTTAAAACAGGTAGATGATTTGAAAAGTGAATTACCCAACCCGAAAGTTCTTGAAAAGTCGTTGCCTGTACCGAGAAGTCCCAAAACCCAACCTACTGCACTATCACCTCCTGCAACCTGCAAATTTCCAAAGTTTTTATAATGTACAGGCATTTCTGCAAACAGTTTATAGGCATGAATCTTACCACAATTCATAATGAGTTTGTACTCATGAGGCTTCACAGAGTTAAGATCAAAACCTGAAGATTTACAAATTAAGATCATTTATGAGGCTTCTCAATTTAAAATCTGAACTAAGACAAACATAAGTAAGTAACAATTAAAAATTGATGGCTTCAATTATTTTCATTTCACTATATATAATTATATATATATATATATATATATATATATATATATATATATATATATATAATAAGTAAGATCCAGATTCAAACCCAAATTTCAATTTCTACTTCAAATAAGCTTTGATTTCTTTGCCGTCTACATTAACCAATCAAATGGATACCCATTTGAGATAGGGATAGAGGGAAGAACCTGTTCTTCACCCATCAATTCCTGAAGATGACTTTTCAACCTAGGGCCATGCCAACCACCACTGTTGGAGGTTAATGAAGACAACCAACTGAGATTCACAAAGCCATTAGAAAGACAAGCAATCAAATTGGGGATAGTAAGTAAATCAGATTGGTAAGAGAAAAGAAGGATTACGTTGAAGAAGAAGGACCAAACATAGGATTGTCGTTGAGCGGCTGAAACGAAAAACGACCGAAGATCCAGCATAACCGTTCCCTCTGTTCTTTGTTTTCCTTCTTTCCAAATCTTGAAACAATAAAGAGCGTACCTCAAGATTGAAGGAATTAGCAGATAGACTAAAGAGAGAACAAGTGATCTATAAAAGATAAACAAAACAAGGACAATGGGAATATTGGTCAAATTTCAAACCCTATAATACCTTAAGTTAAGAGCCAAGAAAAAACATTGCAACTCATCTTTATTCATTCAAATTTAATTTCCATGTATATTGAAATGACCTTACCTTGTTACATCAATATTGAAACAAGGCATATGACTTCATGCAAATCAATCAATAGAACTGGAGTATCATCAACACTTACCAACTGAAGATCAAATGTTTTATAATGTATAGATAGATTCAAATTGCAGCAAGATATAAACAACAGTCTCAAGAAATCATTATTGAGTTAAAATGGTATGAAAAAGTTCAAACTTATAAACAGTTATTAGTGTGTGAATCACTGAATTGAAAAAAAAAAAAAAAGAGCATAATAGTCTTTGATTTTGTGAATACATATTACATATCCAATTAGAGAAATACAATCCACATGTAATGTAATCCGGAGGTAGAGATCAGGTTATATATATATCATATCACAGAATTGCAAAATTAGCAATAAAGAAGCTTATAAAAACAGATCATCAAAGCGGAACAACAAAACTGAACAATGTAAACCTAAAATTAGATAAGAAGATCAACCAAGAACATAACAATACTATAATTATAGGGAAAAGAAAGAAAAAGAAAGAGTACAAGTTCAATTCCGCATGAGTTGTTGAGTTCCAATGATTTGTAGAAAGACAGGATTAGGGATCTGAGAAAGGTAACGAACCAGAAAAAAAATTGTGGAGCAATCGACGAGAAAAACAACAGGAAGCTCATCTCTATCTCTGTCCGCTATGATTTCTTCTCCCACTCTTTCTCTCTATGTGAAGACCTTTGTTTCTAGGTTACCCGCTAGCGTTTGTAGACAAGAACGCGTTTAGCAATGGAGTGTGCAATGTGATTAGGTTATGAGAGAGAAAATAAATTGGATAATGGGTTTCTAATTATAAAAATATATAGGTCTTAAATTTAATATAATATTAATTTATATTATTTTTTACTTTTAAATTAATTAAATTTAAATAATAATTAATTAAAGTACAGATATTAATAAAAATACTAATAATGAAATTTGATAATTATATTATAAAAATTTAATAATTAAATTTTAATGTTAATAAAATTAATAATTAAATTTATTGTTAAAAAATTTATAAGTTAAATTTAATTAAAAAGTAAAATAGTGAAATAAAATATTTATAAAGTTAAAAAATAAAAATATTAAAATTTAAAATAGTTAAAGGATGAAGTTATCAACAAGTATTTATATAAAAAATTAATAAAGGTTGTTGTATGTATAAGGGTGGGCAAAAGTTTTGTTTCTTTTGATTTTTAGCAACGCTTAATATGCGTTGGTATATAAGGATCGCTGTAAATATGTTTTATTGTAGTGAGAATCTAAATATTTATGAACTTAACCAAAATCTAAATATTCATAAATATAAAATAAATCTGTATATCTTTATACCAACTTTATTTGAAATTATCAAAAATTAATATATATATATATATATATATATATATATATATATATATATATTCCTAATAACATGCTTTTATTATGAATTGCATACATATAAATTATATAAATATATATATATATATATATATATATATATATATATATATATTCCTAATAATATGCTTTTATTATGAATTGCATACATATAAATCATATAAATTGCATGCATATATAAATTTCATGCATATCTATACCGATATAATTTTCTCACATAATTAAATTAGAATGGCTATGATACCAATTGAAGCGTACCTTAATTAATGGCATGTATCTTAATTTGATTGCATGAATCTTCTCTTTCCTTGTAAAAGAAAAAATTCTTTAATCTCTCTATCTTTAAACTTTCTTTATGTGGAATGGTTCTTCCAATTTGATGAGTAAGTCAATAGTTTTCTCTCTCGGTTGATGGGACGCAAAGGAGAATTGACATTTACTTGAAATAGGGACCATTACCATTACATATAACCAACAATAAGTTAGTTATTATGGTTTGACAATTTCTAATTTAGCCCCTTCATAAAATTAGAAATGTCACTTAGGTATTCTCACTTTATATCCATGAAAAATACACCCATAAGCCATAAACTTAAATTCACATTAGATCACATTATTTTGACTTATATTAAATATGAAATATGCACAATTATTTATTATACAAGTGACCCTAAAAATTCCAACAGCAAGTTCTCAAAATTCACTCTCTTTGAGGATATATAGTCAAATTAGTGAAAAAGAAAAAATAATAATTAAGATACATGTACAGAAGTAACACGCATAATATGGATTTAAAAAACTATATTATTTATTAAAATAATTGAGACATTAGTTAGTGTAATCTTCTCGGGTAAGTGAGGACATTTATCTATTCATTTCTTTTCAACACTCACTTTAAATCAGCAACCAATTAAGGCACGTTCTATAAAATTAAATAAAAAGAGTTTTCTCAACTCCAACATACCTGTATACAAGTGTAGTTCAAACTCAAAGTTTTTGAGGTAAAATGGAAAAAACAATCCAATTCAGATTACATTTTGACGAGAATGAGATAGATACCGCAAAAGTGATTGAAGATTGTATGTTTTTTTGGCTGCTGATGCAGAGATGAAAATATGGTGCCCTAAATCATTGGCATTTATGAGGAAAATTATGACGAAAACAAGCTTGGAAAATAAAGTTGAACATTACGTCAAAATTAGCGTCGACGAATTTTTCATGCCAAATATTTTTTTATGGTTTTTTAAACTAACTAAAAAACTTCGACGCTAAATATTTTTTGTCGTAAATTTAATCCAAAATAAAGTGATACAAGTAGGACTTTATTTACGAATTTTGTTACAAAAATTGACCTTTTATTTTAGCGACCATGATTGATCATAGGTAAATATTTTTTTTTTTGCGACGAAATTTTCTTTAGAAATATTTGTTTCATATTTCCGACGTTCATTAAACGTCAATAATTATGCGTCACTAATTATACAATTTTTTTTAGTGAGGAGTGTATGATTCATTGGTCGAAGACAAATTATAGTAAATAAGGACAAAAACAATTTTTCCAGAATGAACCAAACCAAACCATAGTAAAGGGGCAGTGGATGCACGTGTGGAAGACAAATTCTTTTTCATTTTTACAAAGGGGGCAGATATATATGATCATTTGAAAGTTGAAACACTTTTGTGAATGGGAAGACACTATATATGATTCTACAAATTAGTATTAATTTTTTTATAAATATTGTATTTCCAAACAAAATCTCATTTATATGGAGTGGAGATGCTAAGGATGAGTAGTTTTGATTCTTGTAAGTATTTTGTGCTTTAATGATTCTTTTTAAGTAACCTCTTGCGTATTAGATTGTCAGTGACATTCTTTTCTTCAATTAGGATGTTGATGATAATTTGTGCAAGGTCTAGAGGGATGAGTTCATGGTTCAGATGATGGTTTCATTCTAAATAGTCATTATTGATAAGTAGTTTGACCGAGATAAAAATTTCATTTCTTATTATGTTATTTAGGATGACTAGATGTGAATATTTGCTTGGTTAGAAAATAATAAAATGATGATTATATGCTTGATTGCTTGAATGGAAAGGAACAAAAAAAAAACATCTTAACAAGAGGAGTAGAAAAGAATACATCAAATCTTCCTTATTCACACCCCATTTGATGTTCAAAAAGGAACATTGTAGTTTGTTGTAGAAATCGAATAATAGCACATGTTTAGCAATTCATAAATAAACAAGCTACAACAAGGCCTAACAATTCTTTTTCCTTTTTGTGTAATCAAATTAGGCAGCCAAAACAATTGAGCATCAAACAATCAAAAAAACAGAGAGCAGGACACCAAGATTTTACGTGGAAAACCCAAATTAGGTAACACCACGGGACACTTCGGCCACTTAAATCATCCACTATATCAAATGGGTATGCAATGTTGTTCAATACAAGCCTAGAGATAATCTAATCAAAGTTATCAATTGACCTCATCCTAACTTGTCATTCACATACATTATCATCATCACTAAAGATGGATAACCAAATAGAGAAGAGATAAAGGAAATCAGAAGAAGAACTTGCTGCTTCAATGGAGGAAGAACTACTTCAATGGAGGAAGAACTGCTGGAAGAGAGAGAGAAAAAAACAACTCTAAAATTGATGTGTATTTTTTTTCCTTAATTAAATATGCCTTAATGTGCTTTATTAATTTGTTAGGCCCAGCTTCCAAATGAACTGACCCAACAAATCTCCCCCGTCAGCGCAACTTCGTGGGCTCCAATAAACCCGCTCTCTCCCGACAATCTTCAAACTTGTCCTTAGACAAGGATTTCGTAAACATATCGGCACAATTCTCACTTGTATGAATCTTCTCCAAGTTCATCTCTTTTGCCTCAAGCACATCACGTATCCAATGATATCTCACGTCGATGTGTTTGGATCTCGAATGAAAAGCATAATTCTTTGAGAGATGAATGGCACTTTGACTGTCGCAAAACAAAGTGAACTTCTCTTGCTTTTGGCCCAACTCTTGTATGAACTTCTTCATCCATAACACCTCTTTACACGCCTCAGTAGCTGCAATATACTCAACTTCTGTAGTAAACAAAGCAACACACTTTTGTAACCTTGACTGCCACGAAACAGCACCGCCTGCAAAGGTAACCAAAAAACCTGATACAGATTTTCTTGAATCAACATCACCCGCAATATCAAAATCTATAAAGCCTTCCAAAATAGGAGTATCACTTCCGAAGCATAAACGTGCTTTCAAAGAACCTCGAAGATATTTAAGAATCCACTTAACAGCCAACCAGTGTTCTTCTCCCGGATTGGAGATGTACCGACTAACAACACCAACTGCGTGTGCTATGTCCGGTCTTGTACATACCATGGCATACATAAGACTACCAACTGCAGAGGCATAAGATACATTCTTCATTTCATCTTTCTCTTTCGCACTTGTAGGACATTGTTTAGAACTCAACTTGAAATGACCTGCAAGTGGAACTGAAACCGGTTTTGTATTTTTCATTGCAAACCTCTCAAGTACCTTCTCAATGTACTTCTCCTGTGATAGCCAAAGTGTTCTGTTCTTTCTGTCTCTTGTGATTTCCATGCCTAAGATCTGCTTCACTGAACCTAAATCCTTCATCGCAAAAGACTTGTTCAAATCCCTTTTGAGCTTCTTAATTTTTGCAATATATTGCCCAACAATCAGCATATCATCAACATAGAGCAGAAGAATAACATAATCATCAACACCGTATCTCTTGATGAAAACACAATGATCAGAAGTAGTCTTATTGTACTCATTTGCTTCCATGAAAGAGTCAAATTTCTTGTACCATTGTCTAAGCGCTTGCTTGAGCCCATACAAGCTTTTCCTCAACCTGCAGACAAGATCTTCTTACCTTTAACTTTGAAACCCTCAGGTTGTTCCATATAGATCTCTTACTCCAAGTCACCATGGAGAAATGCAGTCTTCACATCCAGTTGTTCAATTTCCAAATCTTGACTAGCAGCCAATGCTAACACAACTCTGATGGATGACCTCTTCACAACCGGTGAGAAGATCTCTTCAAAATACATCCCCCTTTTCTATCTAAAGCCCTTCACAACCAGTCTTGCTTTGTATCGAGGTTGTGAGCTATTCTCTTGGTGCTTCAACTTGAATACCCACTTGTTCTTCAAAGTTCTTTCCTTTTGAATGTTTCACCAAGTCATAAGTCTCGTTCTCTTGCAATGAATTTATCTCTTCTTGCATTGCCACCGACCACTTGTTCTTGTTTTCATGAGACAATACTTCTTGATAGGTTTCTGATTCTCCCCCATCAGTCAACATCACATACTCATTGGGAGGATACCTACTAGAAGGTTGTCGCTGCCTACTAGATCTTATAATATGCTGATCATCGGATGGCTCTAGAGAACTATCATCATCTTATTCAGCTTCCTCTGTTGGCTCAGCATCAAGTAAAGGAGTCTCATCAACCTCAACTTGAGCATTTTCCACATCATTGGGTTGTGATTGTGGTGTACGAATCCTACCATTGTCAGGCAATTCATTCTTTGTAGACTTCAGCTTTTCTTTTATCTCAAAGTCTTCAATGGTCTGATCTTCAAAGAATATCACATATCTACTTCTAATGAGTTTCTTGTTAACCAGATCCCAACATCGGTATACCCAAATTCTCCGTGACCACAACCAATAAAGATACACTGACTCGTCTTGCTATCAAGCTTAGCTCTCTCATCTCGAGGAACATGAACAAACACTTTACAACCAAAAACTCTCAAGTGATCATAAGAGACGTCTTTACCTCTCCAAACTCTTTCTGGAGCGTCGCCATCTAAAGGAGTTGAGGGTGAAAGGTTTATCAGATCAACCGCTGTCTTCATTGCCTCTCCCCAAAAGGATTTTGGCAACTTAGCATGAGACAACATACACAAAATTCTCTCATTGATAGACATGTTCATCCTCTCTGCAACTCCATTCTGTTGAGGTGTTTTTGGCACAGTCTTCAAAAACTTGATCCCATGACTTTTACAGTATTCCACAAATGGTCCTCTGTATTCGCCACCATTTTCCGAACGAAACATTTCAACTTCTTCACAATTTCTCTCTCCAATTCAGCATGAAACAACTTGAAGTAATCCAATGCATGATTCTTAGTCTTCAAGCAATATGCCTACACCTTCCTTGAGCAATCATCGATAAAAGTGATGTAATAATGAGCACCACCTAAAGTCAAGGAACCCATAAAACATATGTCTGTGTGAACCATATCTAGGATATTGGGCTTCCTAGATGGAGAGAAATTTTTGAAGAAAACTCTATGTTTCTTACCAACTAAGCAATCTGTGCATGTCTTCAAATCTGTGGACTTTAAGCCCTGAAGATCGATTGTCTTGGAGAGAACTTGCATGTCATTTTGACTTAAGTGACCAAGTCGCTTATGCCAAAGTTGTGCTGAACAATCATTAACTGTATTTGTTTCTCTCCCGTAAGACTTAGTCTCTGTCACATAAAGAGAACCGTGTTAGTTTCTTTAATCTAAATCTTTAATCCTTAAGTCTATAATCTATATACTCTATGTCGATAAATTGAGATAAACTGTAATTGCGGAAACATACCTGGATCTTGAATGAAGAACGGTCCATTAAGTGTTCTTCGTTATTCTCTTCTTCTTGATCTTCTCTAGATTTTAGATCTTCTTGTTCTGAATCTAGACCTAGATCGGAATGTGGATCTTCTTGTTCTATATCTGGACCTGGATTGGAATGTCTGATTTGGGTGGGGTTTAAGTCTTCCAATCCTATATCGATAGCCCTTTAGTGTTCCTGAGAGATGAACCTAAAACCTTATTGTTCGATGAGAGAAACAAAATTAGGTAGGTTATCTATATGGGTTGGGGACCTAGCCATAATATACCCATTTATTATTCGGCCCATCAACGAAATAATAAATGGTATTTCTGCTTCTACACAAATATGTCCCCACATTTATTATAGATGTCTAAATAAGCCCATAACTTTTATACTTTAATAGATCACTTTAATTGGGTTTTAATCTTTATTATGGAACAACTAATATACAATTATTAAATAATATATGTACCCAAATATTGGAAATAATTCCAACAATCTCCCACTTGGGTCATATAATATTTCCTTCAATTGTATATTATAACCTTAAGAGCTCAAAATATTGTTATCATTTCCAAATACATCTATATCAATCTCGTCCATCAATTATATCAACATAGGATTAAAGCGATTTTTGTTACATTAGTTCGTAACTAAACCCTCAATAGTCACATATGTCAATACAATCAAATGACATAGATTAAACATAGGTGTGTAGTGTAGATTAACATGTAGTGTGATCTTTAACATGTCTAATACCAACTGGTCCTCCTTTATTCCTTATAGAGATCAATCTGAATAACTTTATAATCTTGATTTCTTTAAAAACTAAATCTTTAATTTCTTTAGAAACTGATTCTTTAATGTGCACATAAATTCCAAATTTTATCTATACAAGCATCAAAATACAAACTCCCACTAAAACTGTATATCATCTAAATATGCAATATCCATATGAACAATATGTTCATGAAAGACCTCAGATAGCAAATATTTAGAAAACTGGTCCGTAATTTTAGATTTGTCCAAATATGCTCAATAGATAAGTAAACATTATGAATTCTTTATTTTCCAAATAGTTCGACTTAGTCGAACTCATATTACTCTTAAAGTAAAAGAACTGTAAATTATTGTCACGTAATATCTTTAGTGGTCTTTCTATATTATTTATAATTTGCGACCCCGTGACAAAATTTTGTAGTCAGATTTTTTAATTGGATGCCAAAAAACACCTAATAAATTTTGCCATCAACTTGAAATAATTCGAGTGTCTACTTAACACTCTTCCAAAAATTAATTCTTTAAACTAAAATGATGTGGCACGAATTTTCGACTGTTTTAGTATCCAACAAAATTCGAATCAATATATCAAACGATCTTTATCCGATTCGATTTCACTATATGAGTATGTAATGTTTTGCTCTTAAAATATCACATTACTTGTTTGGTTGCTTTCTCAATAATCCAAACCAGGATCCTTCAAGTATTTATTCAACATCATAATTATACTTAATTTCTTAATTCATACAATCTTGAGCATACATTAGACTCTTGTTTAAGGAGTCTTTTGTGTATATATATATATATATATATATATATATATATATATATATATATATATATATATATATATATATATATATATATATATATATTTTAAGCCTAACATTGAAATACTTATGAGACTAATTTTGTCTCTAAACCTTTTAGAATATCTAACAATTAACAATTCTTTAGTCCAATTTATTTTCTTTAGGCCTGTAAAGTCTAACCTTAACTAGACAACCCCAAAAGAATTTATTAGTTATTTTAATTGAAACGTATTCCATATATAAGTTGTAATTATTTAATTATTCTCTCCAAATAAATTTATTATATGGAGATATGTCCTAAATGTTTGTTTCTAAATAAAGAGTTTCTGAAATTGTTGCTTAATTCTTTATCTTTAATTTGAATTGTCATTGTTCACGTCGATGTTTCTTTCACCATCAATTGATTTTTAACAACTAACTCAACCATACATTAACACACTCACTTTAGATAGTAACACCTAAGTTCCAATCAAATGTGTCTGCGTACTATAGTTAAATTACTCTTAGAACAAACAAAACAAACTTATAATATGTATTCTGTTATGCACCACTTTCTTTAGTAATTTTCTTGTAGGTGCAATATCTGCAATATTTACAACCTCATTTCTTTATTATCGTTTAAGGTATTTGCTAAGTGAACACTATTTATGTTATTTTTTGTTTTAATCTTTTATTTTCTTATACACAATTGATGTGAGTTCATATAAAGACTAAGTCTCCCTTTAGACAACTATAATTCACATCAATTAACTTAAGTGTGAATAAGAAAATTCAAATTAGATGCATGATAATACATTAGTGCAATTCTAACTTTAATGCATTTAATTTTGAAATAAAATATAACATATATTATGGTGTATTTCTTATGATATCTTTAGTCTAAAAATACCCTTAACAATTTTAACCCTTTTAGATATAATTCTTAAAAATAACAATTCAGATACGCCTTAAAACTTTATCATATAAAATGAACTTAAGATGTTGACAAGAAAAATCCGTATAAGTAGAAGTGTTAACTTAATTAGATAACAAAACAAATGAACAACCATACTCACAAATTTTTAATAATCACGTAAATTCAAAATACTAGTACGTCTCATCATAAGATACCAAACGCAACATTAATATTTAAGTCTTTGGACATTAAATATTAACTTGCAAACGGTACTCTTTTGTAGTAATTAAATATTAACAATAAGTCATGTCAAACAATTGGTTATCTTTGGATAGTCCAATTATTCACATGGCACACCGAATAAGTGTTACATATTTATTATCACATGTGCATAACGTTATTTTGACCAATTATTTATCTTCTTTTGAGCCGATTAAATAACCGCATGAATTACATATACACTACCTTCTTAATTTATAAAACATATTAACCTACACAAGAGAGCTTACTTTGGTAGGATGTTGCTTCAATTAATTGATTTAATAAATTAATAACTTATGTACATACTTTAAGTGTGTAACTCGACCAATTATTAAACTTTCTTTTGTCCGATTAATAATCGCATAGTTACAAACACAACTGTCTTAATCTTATAAAACAAATATATTCTATAAATTAATAATTTGTACATTATTTAAATTTGCAATCCGACAAATTATTAACCTTCCTTTGGGCCGATTAACAACCGCATAATTACAAATTTAATTGGGCCTAAAATTGTACCAAATTTTGAATGTGTTATTAATACCGAAAATCTGAATGTTGTTTTATGTATCAAAATTGCATAAATTCCATATGTGTTACACAAAATAAATAATTGTGATTTTACTAATCACTCAATTATTTCTTAATATCAATCAACACAATATATACATAAAGACCGAAATATGTATTTATATTGGGTGTAATATAACATGATTATTATTCATCCAAATATAATAATAATAATAAATAATTAAATAATCAATTACATAGATTACCTAAAATTCTAAATTTATCAATTATTAGGTTAATTAATTTCCTTAATTCTTGATAAATAACTTAATTCTTGATAAATAATAAGTTATTGATATTTATTTATTCTTTAACGGTAAATTATTATTATTAATAAAATAATAATCTCTTTATTTTCTTTTTCTTTATTCTTATCTTTTCTTAATTTCTGAATATATTTATATAAATTGACTTTTTCTTAATTTCTGAATATATTCCATACATGTATGTATTCATCCGTTTTTATACTAATTCATTAAATATATTACAAATCATAACCTATATAATAGGTATATATTAAAATTCTAGAATTTTATTTATTCTTAATTGTATATAAATGTATTAATACATTAACAATTATTATTTCAGGAATAAATATTACCTCAATTTTAACTAATTAAAATAAGATTATTATTATTTTAATTCTTTAAATTAATTATAGTAATTAACTATTATTCTAAAATTCAAATTTTCTTAATTAATTCTCTTAATTAATTCGGTTATAATTATTATTAAATTCATACTCAATATATATATATATATAACCGAAATATATATAATATATTAATTAATATCTCCTTAATTATCTAATTAATAATAAAAATATATTAATTTGACCAATTCTTTAAAAATGTTTCGACTTCTTTACCATAAATTCTCTATAATTAATTAATTTCTTAATTAATAATAATTAGTTATTATTCTAAAATCTGAATTCTCAAATAATTATAATTGCTTAACTATATAATTAATTATAATTCTCTCATTAATTTATAAATTATTAATTATAAATAGATTATATATAAAGGTTTTCATTTAATCCATATCCATGTTAATGTTATTGAGTAATATAAAAAAAATGTATACATTTATATATTAAGTAATTCATTAAATATATTACAAATCATAACTTATAATATAGGTATATATTAAAATTTTAGAATTTTACTTTATTCTATATAAATGTATTAATACATTAACAATTATTTCAGGAATAAATATATACATTATATATATAATGTGTTCATGTATATATAACATATAATATTTAGTAAAGGTTGTTTTTAAACTTTTCATCTTCCTCATGCTTTAACAAATATTCTTTAACAAATCCTTTTCATTATTTTTGATATCTTTCTTTATATCATATGCATCAGTTCTTTATTTTCACTTCTTTATCTTTCTAATTAATTAGATATTCATATATTATATCTAATTAGAGAATATGTTCATCAGAATTAATATCTAAAATTATTTAGATACTTGATGTCTTTTCTTTATTTTAATCTAATCCAAAAATTTAGAACAATATATACATCAAATATTGTTATTACTATTCATTAATTCATTCTATCATTATCTGTTCTAGCTAAATTAGATCAAGAATATATATATATATATATATAAAACAAATGTCTGCTCATATTCTAAAAAAAATCTTATAAACTTAAATCTCAATAGATCGACATAGGGAGGCTCTGATACCACTTGTTAGTTTTTTTAATCTAAATCTTTAATCCTTAAGTCTATAATCTATATACTCTATGTCGATAAATTGAGATAAACTGTAATTGCGGAAACATACCTGGATCTTGAATGAAGAACGGTCCATTAAGTGTTCTTCGTTATTCTCTTCTTCTTAATCTTCTCTAGATCTTAGATCTTCTTGTTCTGACACTGGACCTAGATCGGAATATGGATCTTTTTGTTCTATATCTGGACCTGGATTGGAATGTCTGATGTGGGTTCGGAATGTGGATCTTCTTGTTCTATATCTGGACCTGGATTGGAATGTCTGATGTGGGTATAGCCCTTTAGTGTTCTTGAGAGATGGACCTTATTGTTCGATGAGAGAAACAAAATTAGGTAGACTATTTATATGGGTTGGGACATAGCCCTAATATACCCATTTATTATTCGGCACATCAACGAAATAATAAATGGTATTTCTGCTTCTACACAAATATGTCCCCGTATTTATTATAGATGTTTAAATAAGCCCATAACTTTTATACTTTAATATAATAGATCACTTTAATTGTGCTTTAATCTTTATTATGGTAACAATTAATATACAATTATTAAATAATATATGTACCCAAATATTGGAAATAATTCCAACAAACCGACCTTCTTTCCTTTAGCTATCACCAAAGACCCCTTAGTGAGTTTCCATTTTCCTTCACCAAAGTAACTATGATAGCCCTCATCATCAAGAATATCAGTAGAGATCAAATTCATCCGAATATCGAGAACATGTCGAACATTCTTCAAAAGTAGCTTGCACGAAGTGTTAGTATCCAAACATACATCTCATTTTCTATCAATCTTACACGTAACATGGTTTCCCAACGTCACTGAACCAAACTGTCCACTAGTGTAAGAAGCAATTATATCACAACGATTGGTGACATGATAAGAAGCACCTGAGTCTTCCACCCATTGTGTATCTTGAGAAACAAGGTTGATACTATCATTGTCGTAAACAATATTGATGTCGTTACCACCCACATCTGCAACCTTACTACTTCCATCTTGCTTATTCTCCTTTTGTTCCCGCTTCAAAGATCTGCACTGATACTTTTTGTATCCTGGCTTGCCACAATGATAACATGTAATCTCTTTTCTAGAGCTGGATGTTCCCCGTGACCTGTCTGAAATGCCACTGCGATTCTTTGGAGTTTTACTTTTACTTCTACCTCTTTTTTCAGTCACGAACACCTGACTTGGAGTCGAGTGGCCCTGTTCTTTTCTTCTAGCCTCTTCATTCAACACACTCTCTTTCATCATTTTCAAAGTGAGCTTACCTTGTGGAACAGAATTGGTAGTTGAAACCACAAGTGTCTCCCAACTATCAGGCAGGGAATTAATCAAACACATAGCATGAAGCTCATCATCAAATTTCATTCCTATCGCAGCCAACTCATTTAGAATCCCCTGAAAAGCATTTAGATGCTCAGATATAGAAGACTCATCTTGATATTTAAACGAGCAAAGCTTCCTAAATAGAAATACTCTGTTTTAAGTGTTGTTCTTCTCATACAGTTCACTCAAAATAGTCCACACTTTATAAACATTAACTTCAGTAGCCACATGTTGATACACACTGTTGTCAACCCATTGCCTGATTTTACCAACTGTCTTTCTGTTCAGTTTCTTCCAATCTGCATCTGTCATAGCCTCTGGTTTGCCTTTATCACCCAAAATAGTGTCTTCATAATTATAATTACACAATAAGTCCTCCATCCGTGACTTCCAAATTGTGTAATTGGTATATGTGAGTTTGATCATCGTGCCATTACTGCTCAACGATTCTTCCATTTGAATTATACAAGAATCACCACCAAACGAACTCAGCTCTGATACCACTTGTTGTAGAAATCGAATAATAGCACCTGTTTAGCAATTCAAAAATAAACAAGCTACAACAAGGCCTAACAATTATTTTTCCCTTTTGTGTAATCAAATAGGCAGTCAAAACAATTGAGCATCAAACAATCAAACAATCAAAGAAATAGAGAGCAGGACACCAAGATTTTACGTGGAAAACCCAAATTAGGTAAAAATCACGGGACACTTCGGCCACTTAAATCATCCACTATATCAAATGGGTATACAATGTATTTCAATACAAGCCTAAAGGTAATCTAACAAAAGTTATCAATTGACCTCATCCTAACTTGTCATTCACATATATTATGGTATCAGAGCTCTGATACCACTTGTTGGAGAAATAGAATAATAGCACATGTTTAGCAATCTAGAAATAGACAAGCTACAACAAAGGCCTAACAATTCTTTTTCCCCTTTCGAATAATCAAATAGGAAGCCAATTCAATTGAGCATCAAACAATCAAACAATCAAAGAAACAGAGAGTAAGACACCAAGATTTTAAAACGGAATACTTTGAAAATAAAATAAACATTGTCCAAAAAATAAATCGAAATCGTTTTTGATGTAGGTGTATCGAAAACAAATTATATTAGACTAAGTCTTAATGAGGTTCATTAGACTAATTCACCATTAGATGCATAGAGTTAAACGTACAGTCTAACAGACATAGTTAGACACGCAGTCTAACGGATGAGTAGTTAGACGTGCAGTCTAACAGATGCGTAGTTAGACGTGCAGTCTAACGGATGCGTAGTTAGACGTGCAGTCTAACGGATGCGTAGTTAGACGTGCAGTCTAACGGATGCGTAGTTAGACGTGCAGTCTAACGGATGCGTAGTTAGACGTTCAGTCTAACGGATGCGTAGTTAGACGTGCAGTCTAACGGATGCGTAGTTAGACGTGCAGTCTAACGGATGCGTAGTTAGACGTGCAGTCTAACGGATGCGTAGTTAGACGTGCAGTCTAACGGATGCGTAGTTAGACGTGCAGTCTAACGGATGCGTAGTTAGACGTGCAGTCTAACGGATGCGTAGTTAGACGTGCAGTCTAACGGATGCGTAGTTAGACGTGCAACTAACGGATGCATATTTAGACGTGCAGTTCACTCTTTCAGAGTAGTCTGAAGGGATGCGTAGTTTAACTAGTCGTCTAACAGTTACGTAGTTAGACGTGTAGTCTAATAGACGTAGTTAGACGTGCAATCTAACAGATACGTAGTTAGACGTGCAGTCTAACAGATATGTAGTTAAACATGTAGTCTAATAGATACGTAGTTAGACGTGCAATCTAACAGGCGTATTTAGACGTGCAGTCTAACGGATGCGTAGTTAGACGTGCAACTAACGGATGCATATTTAGACGTGCAGTTCACTCTTTCAGAGTAGTCTGAAGGGATGCGTAGTTTAACTAGTCGTCTAACAGTTACGTAGTTAGACGTGTAGTCTAATAGACGTAGTTAGACGTGCAATCTAACAGATACGTAGTTAGACGTGCAGTCTAACAGATATGTAGTTAAACATGTAGTCTAATAGATACGTAGTTAGACGTGCAATCTAACAGGCGTATTTAGACGTGCAGTCTAACGGATACGTAATTAGACGTGTAGTCTAACGGACGTGTAGTTAGACGTGTAGTCTAACTCCTTCAGATTAGTTTTGAAGGGAACCGTAATTAGGCGTGGCGTCTAATCCCATTATACCAGGTGGTCTAATGGATCCTGCTATTAGACGTGGGCGTCTAATTTCATTAGACGAGGTCGTCTAAGTGAAATACGTCAATGCCATGCTTAAGTAGCTTTTTGAAGCTAGCACACGTCTACCCACGATCAACTAGTTGTATGCTACTCCTGCTCCAGTTTTCAGTACGACAACCAGTTGCAACCAATTGATTAATATCACGTAAGAAAATATTCTTCCCACTACTTGTTTCTTGTAGAAATATCCTAGAATAATATTTGGCGCACTACCAGATTGGTATGGCCACGATCCTGGTGCTCAGAGTCTGCTGTGTACTATGTAGGCGTTTCAATGGAAGCTCGCCACATATAACTATGGAAGATTCGACCGTTGGTACCTGTTCCTTATTTAAAGATCTTTAAAGACAACGGAAGAACTGTTGGAATTACAAATTAATCGATCTATCGATACTCAGAGAATCATATGCAAACAAAAAACTGATATACGAAAGAGTTGCTTTCTTGTTTTACTGTGTGTTTATTAAGAGAAAGTTAGAATAAGAGTATTGTGTTAGTTGAGTGATATACTTCATTATATTGTAAATTGAACAGAGTCTGTTTTGTTCAACGGTGAGCTAATCGTGCAACTGTATTTGATTCTAAGAAACGTATAGTGAATCCTTCAAGTGGTTGGAAGAAGGGGTAACGTAAGAGAGTTTGCTCCGAACATCCATAAACAAACTGTTGTGTCATTTACATTCTGTCATCTTCTTATTCTTTGGTTCTTAGCTTCAAACCTGAGCAAATATTTCCGCACTTGAATCGTTCAAGAGTTTTCAAGGGTTTGTATAGAATAGAAAGTGATTTAAATCTCTAACAAGATTTCTATCAAACCATTTTTTCGAAGCCGTTATCAATAGCCAGACCCCCGTCTCTATCGATTACGCCGATCCTATCAATTGTTATCAGAGCCCTACTTCTATTCTCATGCATCAAGAACCTGAATCATGTTTATCATTAACGAGATCCCCATTCTGTGAAGGGACAACTGTGAATATTGGATGATGAGAATGCAAGTTCACTTGGCTACTCTTGATTGTGATATGTGGAGCGTTATTATCGATGGCCCCATAAAGATTTCGAAGCCAAGATGTGAGTGGACTACCGAAGATAAGATGACCAACAACCTGGACAATGTGGCCAAAAATATTCGGTATCAATCGATCAACATGAACATATATTACGAGATCAGGTCTTGTTCCTCTTCTAAAGAAATATGGTCGAAATGTTCAAGCCAAGAAGGACTAGAAATTCTTCATGTGTGTTGAAAACAAATCCAAATGGGCCGACAACAATTCAGAGGATTCTATTGCTAAAAAAGAGACTGAAACTGTAACATGCTTGATGGCAGACGATCAATCCAAGGTAAATGATATTTCTACACCAGAATTTACCAACGAAGAGTTAATTACTGCACTTAATGAAATGGTTATTGAGTACAATAAGTTATGAGACTCATTTTACGAAATGAAAGTAAATTTATGTGGCCAATATTTCTTCTTCACATAAAACATCTGAAACAAATGTTTTTGAAAAGAAAGTAGTAGAGATCTCATCCGAGAATGAGATTCTCAAGGAACAGATTCAAACTTTTTTCTCTGAAAATAAATGGTTAAACTATGTTGTAAGTGCTTGGACAAGGTCTGGAGAAGCTGTCAAACATCAGATTCGTCTGTTGAAACCTGTTGGATCTAGATCCGGTTTAAGATTTGATGGCAATGACCCAAACCAGTCCTGCAAAGTGTCAAACTCAACAAACGACAAGTTTAAGCCTATAAACTTTGTCAAAGAGAGTTTAACTAACTGTGAATCTGATCCAATTCATGATGAATTAGCTTGGAAGAATAAAATAACTTATGTTCCGTCGACTGTTAACTAGCTGAAAAATAAGTTAGAAGTAGCTAGCAAGTCTGGAAATCTAAAACTTGGCAAGAAGTAAAAAGTTTCTAAAAGAAAATCGTCTTCAAAGACTAAGGGATCAGTGGCTAGCAGGAAGGCGTCTGCTAAGTCAAAATCATACGCATTAATTACTGCACAAATTGAGAAATCCATCAGAATAACTCAAATATGGATTCCTAAGGGACTGATTGACCGAGGACCCAATTGAATGTGGGTACCAAAGATTGTAAATATTGTTTTGTTTAAGTACAAGTGAATGATTGTCTCGAGGAATCTGTATGGTATCTGGATAGCAACTGTTCCAGGCATATGACAGGAAACATACGGCTTCTCACTAATATAGCAGATTGTTCTAGACTTAAGATCACTTTTGGTGACAACAAGAAGGGTAAGACCATGGGTAAGGGTAAGATTATCCATGGTAATCTAACCATTAATGATGTGTTACTCGTTGACAATCTGTGCTAAAACCTGATCAGTATTAGTCAGCTATGTGATAATGGTCTATCAGTTGATTTTCAAACTCATGCATGTCTAGTTAAGGATCAACATGGTAATACTTTATTAACCGGTAGTAGAGTAGGAAACTCATATAAAATGAATTGGCAAAAAGAGTCATCTGATCCTATGTGCATGATTGCCAAAAATGACCAGAAATGGTTATGGCATAAAAGATTAAACCATCTAAATTTTAAAACCATCAACAACATTTTTTCAAGAAACTTAGTTATTGGTTTACCTAAACTTCAGTTTCCTAAGGACAAGGTGTGTCATGCTTGCTAGTTAGGCAAACATGGCAGATCATCGTTCAAAAGTAAAGGGAAATCTTAATCCAGCCGCTGCTTAGAATTGTTACACATGGATCTGTTTGGTCCAATTTCTGTAAAGAGCTTAGGAGGAATGAGATTCGCCTTAATTGTTATTGATGATTTTTCGCAATTTACATGGGTAGCATTTTTACCATCAAAGGATAAAACTACTGAAAACTTGATTAGAATATTTAAAAGAATTCAGAATCAGAAATATTTGAATATTGTTTGCATTAAAAGTGACCAGAGAACTGAGTTCACTAACAGATATCTATCATCTAATCTCGAGGAGTCTGGGATTAGGCACGAGTTGTCTATTGCTAGAACTCCGAAGTAGAATGGCATTGTTGAGAGAAGAGTGAGGACTCTGAAGGAAGCAGCGAGATCCATGCTAGCTGAATCAGACGTACCTCAGAGGTTCTGGGCAGAAGCCATAAACACAACTTGTTACACACAAAATCGGTCAATAATCAACAAACGTTTTGATAAAACTCCATACGAACTGTATTGCAGGAGAATTCCCACAGTTTCATACTTCAAAGTATTTGGGTGTAAATGTTTTGTTAGATAAAATTAGACCGGTTAATAGAACTTAACACATATAAACTTCCTATGAAGGAACAGACAAAGAACCAGACCGGTCAAACCAATAAACCGGTTAAGAAGCTCAACCGGTCAAACACCTAAACTGACCAGAAACATGACCGCACAAAGAAGGCAAGATCGGTCAAAATTAAACCCCTGATTAAACACCAGACAGTCGGTCATTTAGAAGCCAAAGGAATAACCGGAAGCCATCTGGTTAAGACAAACAACCGACCAGACCGGAAGCCATCCGGTTAAGACAAATAACCGATCAGCATAAGAAGATACTTCGGGTATCTGTTGAGAATGATACCAAAGGAAAAGACTGAACATTTCCATATTCATACAAGTCTGAGGAAAGTCTGCAGGCTGCAGAAAACCGTCCTACAGGATCTTTCCACTTCAGGATAAATTAGAAAGGCAATCTTTCAAGTACAGACAACTGTCCAACCGACAGTTACCACATTGAGTAAAAGAAAAACCTAGCCGGTTTGACCTACATACTGGAAGAACAGACCACCAGGTCTGAAAAGTTGACCGCCAGGTCTGAATCACTGAACCTCTGCTCAACCAATCAAATTCAAGGAAATGAAATGTGACCGTTGGCACATTTCATCTATAAAAGGAGCAGCTGAAGAGGAGTAAATGTGGGACACAATGAACAATTAATTTACAAGTGATAAGAGTGTGTTCTATCTCTAGAAAGGTTAAGTGCTAAGTTGAAGTATAATTATACAATTTCGGTTAAAATTGTACGGGTGTTATCGAGCAGGAAATAAGTCTCGATCGGATTGTATTTGTATTCCTTAGTGAATATCCTTCTCGCGGTTTCGAGAGGAAGGGGTGACGTAGGAGTTTTATCTCCGAACATCCATAAAAACCTGTCTTGTTATTTACTTTCTGTCGGTTCTACATTCTAACCGACCTGTACTAACTCATTTACACCGCTATAACCGACTCTACATTACCTAAACCGAATCACCAAGATCCAAAAACCGACCCAGAATCTTCTAAACCTGTCTTATCCAAAAAACCGGTTCTGCCTATCTCGTGAGTGTGCTGCTTCAACCTGAAACAAACCTCTTCCGCGCTTGAACCTAGTTCAAGGGTTTGTGACAGTTTGTGTAGTATTGAAACCCCGGTATTAATCTCTAACCGGATTAATCACCACCCTTTGAGTGAGACGCGCTAACCGGCCCAACCCCAGACCTCCAGCCGCGGCCTAGATCCTAACAATTGGTATCAGAGCAGTTAGTCTCAATACTCAAGCAAGCATGTCTTTTGATAGGCCACCAATGCTAGAAGGTGATGACTTTGCCAACTGGAAGGCACGCATGCACCTACACTTAATCACCATGGATGATGAGATGCAGTTCATAATAGCCGAAGGACCGATAATCATTGACAAAGACATAAAGGATTGGACAGCTGAAGACAAGAGAAGAAATAATCTGGATAACCATGTCAAAAACCGGATCTCCAACGGTGTGGACAGAAACACGTACAGCAAGATCAGAGATTGCAAAACCGCAAAGGAAATATGGGACACGGTTATTCAGATTCATGAGGGAAATGAAAGAACCAAGGAAAACAAGTTTATGGTAGCTACTCAGAAGTTTGAAAGCATCAAGATGAAACTGGGAGAAACAATGAGAGAATACAGTGACCGGTTCACAGGTGTGTTAGACGAGCTAGCAACTCTTGGCAAGAGGTATGATAACAAGGAGGTCATCATGAAAGCGTTAAGATCTCTTCCAAGTGCATGGGACATAAAGACAATGGTAATGAGGGAATCAAACTGTCTAGCAAGATGAAACTACATGATGTATTCGAAGATCTCAAGGCATATGAGTTTGAAATGAGATCTAGGACTGAAGAAGAAGTTTCAGCCTCAACCTCAACCAGAGCATTGATCACATCCACAGAACCGGTTGCACCTGCACAGATCAGAACCGCCGAACAGTTCACCGAAGATGCCATGGCAATACTTGCACAAAAATTTGGGAGGTTCATGAAAGGAGCCAACCGACAAACAACTACAACTATGGTGATAAATCAAATGTAAGATGCTATAACTGTAACTGATTGGGACATTTCAAGTGGGAATGCAGAAAACCGAGGAGGGATGACCAGAAACCGGATAACCAAAATAACCGAAATAACTATCAACAAACCGGTGAAGGAAGTGAGGTTCAGAAAGCACTGATAGCCGATGATGGAGGAAGCTTATGGGCTCACAGTGACAGTGATGATGAACTCACATGCCTCATGGCAAATGAGGAACATGTATTTGACTCTCCTTGTGAAGAATTTACTAAAGATGAGTTATATAATGCATTAAATGATATGGTAGTAGAGTATAAGAACCTACTAGCCCTATTACCTAAGCAACCCAACTTTAGAACCGACCTCATAGTACCCATTATGACCGAACCAGAGATCATACAACCTGATGAAACCCCTACCTTAGAAACCGAACTAGCACCTGAACTATCCTCTGAAACCGAACAGTTCAATGAGCTAGTTCGAGAATTGACCGAGGAGGAAAATGCCCGACTTCAGTATAAAATGGCCGCATATAAGAGATCTAGTGAAATGGTAAAGAAAATGTGTAGTTATAAAAGACACATTTTTGCATGTTTGGTCTAGGCTACATAAACAATAGATCCCAAAACCAAAAACCCGTGGACAAAGTAAGGTTCACAAAGGATGACCTTCCCCTTATAAGTTTTATTAGAAGTTCCTTAACCGCTGAAGAGGAATTGACCGCCTATTATACGGAAGAAAAACTAACCTATGTAGGTCCAACTGGATTTGAGAAATGGCTTCATCCTGAGAAAAGGAAAGCCAACCTGTTCAATAATAGAAAAGCCAACCCACAACCGTATAGGACAAACCTAAGATCATCCACACACGAGACCTTCTTAGGAAAACCGAAAGACTCAAAACCAAGTGCCAGAAAGATAGTTAAGACATTGACCAGGAAAGCTGTCCGGTTTGTAAAAGTCTGGATACCCAAGGGACTAATCGCATGTGGACCCAAGTAAATGTGGGTACCAAATAGTTGTAAATATGTACATTTTGCAGAATTTAAAGAAACGGCTAGGAAACTCTGAATGGTACTTGGATAGTGGTTGCTCCAGGCATATGACCGGGAACAACAACCTTCTAACCGACATCAGAATAGAAACCAGTACATTAATCACCTTCGGTGACAACTCAAAAGGTAGAACTGTGGGCAAGGGTAAGATTGTCCATGGTAACTTAACAATTGATAATGTACTCTTAGTTGAAAACCTACGTTTTAACCTACTAAGCATTAGTCAAATGTGTGATGTTGGATACACGGTAGAATTTCTTAAACATGCATGCCTAGTTAAGAACTCTCAAGGTACCATACTACTAACCGGAAATAGGCTAGGAAATATCTACAAGGTAGACTGGAAAACTAAAGTAGAATATCCTGTTTGCATGATAGCCAAGACTGATCAAACCTGGCTGTGGCATAAGAGACTAAACCATCTGAACATGAAAACCTTAAATTATATTCGCGGTAAAAAGTTAGTCGACGGAATCCTGACATAGTATTTAATAAGGATAAAGTGTGTTCAGCATGTGAAATGGGTAAACAAACTAGGTCAACCTTTAAGAGTAAAGGACAAATTCAATCCAACCGGTGCTTAGATCTTCTTCACATGGATTTATTTGGACCAATTCAGGTCATCAGCCTAGGAGGTATGCTTTACACCATGGTAGTTGTTGATGATTATTCTAGGTATACATGGGTAATATTCTTACCATCCAAATGTGAAACCGCATCAAATTTGATCACACTACTTAAACGTTTGCAAAATGAAAAATTAACGCGCATTAATAGCATTATAAGTGATAGAGGTACCGAATTTACAAACAGTACTTTAACCGCATTTCTTGATGAATCCGGTATTAGACACGAGTTGTCTAGTGCTAGGACTTCTCAACAAAACGGCCTGGCCGAGAGAAGAAACTGAACTCTCAAGGAAGTCGCACGGTCCATGATAGCCGACTCGGGTATTGCTAAAAAATTTTGGGCTGAGGCTATTAATACTGCATGTTACACATAAAACCGGTCTTTAATTAACAAGTTTCACAACAAAACACCTTATGAGGTTTACTTTAACAGGGTTCCTAATCTCAAGTACCTTAAGATTTTCGGTTGTAAATGCTACATTCACATAAATGGTAAAACCTGTCTTTCTGCTTTTGATGCAAAAACCGATACTGGGATCATGCTAGGTTACTCAGCAGTGAGTAAAACATATAGAGTGTATAACAATAGAACCTTAACCGTGGAGGAATAACTTCATGTTGTTTTCGATGAATCGGTTGAATGTAATACTGCATCATGCTTTGATCTACACAACAAACTAGAAAATAACAATATCCATTCTGATAGTGAAGATGATATTCCGGTTTTCAGGCGGTTTGTCCATGACCAAATGGGTAATGATGAAACCCAGCCGGATCAAGCTGTCCCACGACAGGAAGCTGACACTTCGGTCCAAACCGAGGAAATCGGTCGGTCTGACATCCCTGCTCAGCCTACCGATATGTCTAGCCTTGATCAAGTAAACGGTATTTGGTAGACATCCCTGAACCGAACTTCAAAAGGAACACTAAACATCCTCCTGAGCAAATTATAGGTGACCCTTCAGAACTTGTTCGAACTAGGCGTCAAATTCTGGAGGAATACTTTAATTCTGCCTTTATATCCCAGATTGAGCCAAAAAGAGTAGATGAAGCATTGTCAGATCTGGAATGGATGTTGGGAATTCAAGAAGAGTTAAACCAGTTCGAGAGTAATAAAGTCTGGTACCTAGTCCCTAGACTGAAAGATCAATCGGTCATAGGAACAAGATGAGTATTTAGAAACAAACTCAATGAAGACGGTTTGGTCACGAGGAACAAAGCCAGATTAGTGGCACAAGGTTACAAACAGGAAGAAGGCATTGATTTTGAAGAATCATTTGCTCCTGTAGCTAGGATTGAAGCTATTAGGATTTTTCTAGCCTTTGTTGCCTTCAAAAAACTTTAAGGTTTTCCAAATGGATGTTAAAAGTGCATTTTTGAATGGTGGCCTACATGAAGAGGTGTATGTTGAACAACTACCCGGTTTAAAAAATGCTGAACTACCCAACCATGTATACCGGCTAAACAAAGCTTTATACGGTCTAAAGCAAGCTTCTAGAGCCTAGTATGACACACTAACCGCATTTTTGTTAAAACATGACTTCACCATCGGTTCGGTGGATAAAACGTTATTTAAGTTTGAGAAAAAGAAACATATCCTACTTGTTCAAATCTATGTAGATGATATCATCTTCGGTTCAACCGATCCTAAGCTATGTGATAAATTCTCAACCTTGATGACTAACAAATTTGAAATGAGTATGATGGGAGAATTAAGTTTCTTCCTAGGTCTTCAGGTTAAGCAACTCGAAGAAGGAACCTTCATCAGTCAACCCAAGTACACTAAGGAACTGTTAAAGAAATTTGGGATGGACACATGCTCCTCAGCGGCTACTCCAATGAGCTCATCGGTCAAATTGGACAAAGATGATGAGGGTCAAGCAGTAGACCTGACCGCTTACCGAGGCATCATCGGTTCTCTTCTATACCTGACAACAAGTAGACCGGATATTCTATTTGCAGTCGGTGTGTGTGGAAGATTCCAGGCCAACCCAAAACAGTCTCACTACACATCCGCAAAGCGAATCTTGAAATTTCTAAAGGGAACACCTGACGTCGGCCTGTGGTATCCCAAGGATTCCTCCTTTAACCTAACGAGTTACTCAGATGCAGACTATGCAGGTTGCAAGGTTGATAGAAAAAGCACCAGTGGAACATGCAAATTTCTAGGTGATCGGCTTGTTTCATGGCACAGCAAGAAACAAACATCAGTTGCCACATCAACCGCAGAAGCTGAATACCTGGCAGCCGGAAGCTGCTGTTCACAACTTCTTTGGATCCAACAACAACTGAAGGATTTCGGTGTCACGGCCGAAGAATCCCCAATCTTCTATGATAACACAAGTGCTATAGCAATCACCTACAACCCGGTTCTACACTCTAGAACCAAGCACATTGACATCAGGCACCACTTCATTCGTGAACATGTCATGCTGAAGAATATCCGGCTGGAATACGTACCGACAGATCAACAAGTAGCCGATATCTTCACAAAGCCTCTGCAGGAAGCTAAGTTTTCTCAATTCACACTCACACTCGGTTTAACCGATATTAGTCAGATCATCCCTAAGGATGCTTAAAAAGGGAAATCAGTTCGGACAGACAAAACCGGTAGTTCCTCCTAAACTGTCGGATTTCAAATTTTTCAAGGTATCTATGGAAGAACCGCCTGGTATATCAGTTAGAGTAAACCGACCGGTTATTTAGTGCATGCACCAAATAACCGCATCAGGACGAACAACTGAGAACTGACCGGTTCGGAAATAGTTTATCTTAGGTTATTTGGCCTTCGAACAAAAGTGGAATAATTACCTGTGTTTAAACTTACCTGTCCTGAAATATTACATTTTCAAAGTAAAATGGTCACACCTAAAAAGACGTGAAGATTTGATATCTTTCATGGTCCAGGTCTATGACCAACATCCTAGGCTGTAGATATGCTTATTTCATGCAAAACTCTTTATCCTATAGTTAATAGACATTATTACATGTGATACACTAGATAATAAGATCCTCTCTCCACTAGTATATAAGTTGAACAAACTTTAAACAAAACAATCACAAGTTATAACTCATCCTCTCACTAAGACAAAATGTCTCAGTTTCCAAACATCCTTCAAGTTGATTTCAAATCTGCTCAAAGCACTGAGCATTATGAGGTCTTCAAGATTATCAAGTCACTTGAAGATACTTGTCTCCAACACTTTCTAGATGACAAACATGTCATCTATTCTGAATCGGTCCTGAAGTTCTTTTACAATGCCAGGGTTTTTCGTGGAACTCCTCACTTTGAAACACATATCCAGTCAAAAGTGGGAAGAATCGTTTTCGATTTTACCGAAAACGACTTTGCAAGATGCTTTAACCTACCAAAGCAAGGGCTGACCGACCTCAATGTGCCGGCTAAACTAAAAGTCGAGATCTCCTTAGCCCTTGCCCGGTCAAATCAACCACTTGATGACCACGGTGCCAAGTCACTGTTGAAAGCTGAATACCAGCTTCTCAATGACGTGATCGGTCGAGGCATCCTGGGAAGGGATGTGACCAACACGTATTGCACCACTACTTTCAACATCATGGCCGCTATAACCACTGACACACCGGTCAACTGGTCAAGGGTGTTGTTCGACGTCCTAATCTGGATGATTGGCGTTCGAACAGTCGGTCTCGTTCCTCAACTTAACTGTCTGCTTATAGAGCTTGGAGTTCCAACATGCCGGGGAGAAGGGTTGAACCAAGCTCAGGTACTCACCAAGGAAGTCACCAATTCATTTTATGAGCGGTTTGAAAAAGCTTGGAAGAGGAGGAACCGTCACATCCACTCAAACGGTCACACCAACTCCAACGGATATTATGTCACTCCTTCCTACAACCGGTCATTTTGTTGTACGCACCGGTTGTATCTTTGTTCAACTTCCTTTATGATCATTTCGGCTAGGCTTATGTTATCTTCGGTTTCAATCGATTACTTTTCTTATAACATCCGTCATTAATGAAAAGTAACATTTAATTAATGAAGTAACTCCCAACTACATGAGTAATTACTATCCAACTAACTTGGTTACCTTTGGACTAAATCCCTACCTCGAGTTCCGCAATCGGTCAAAAGTAACCTCTTCCCAATACACTTTGGAAACATAAATATTCTCTTCTCTAATAAGACAAAACTAATCTTCAATGTTGATAGTTTCCCTCCAAAACCGGATCTATATAAAGAGCCATCTCCTAATCAACTTAACACATCTCAAAACAAAATTCTCTTGAACTCCATCTCTCTCTAAGCAAAGTTTGAATCATGCCGAACCGAACTCTACCAAACTTCCTAAGCATTGATTTTGACTCTTGCTTGGAGATCAGTGATCAAGAAACAAAGGAGATATTGTTTGAATCCCTCATTAACACCGGTCTTCGCACATTTCTCGAAGAATCCGGCCCTATACTCCTTGAGGATGTTAAAACTTTCTTCAGAAGTGCTTGCATAAGAAGAAACTACATTGTTTCCACGGTGAGAGATCACACATTCTGGATGGATGAAGCCAAATTTGCTCAAATGTTCAACCTGCCCACCGAAGGGTTTTCGGACTTCCCGCCCTGGGAACGCCGCGCCGCGGTTTCTTATGCTTGGCTGTTCTCAGGAACTGGGGTGCCGGTGGAGAAAAACGGGCCAAAGACATGTCTTCGCTTTCACATCCAGCTTCTCCTTGAAATTGTCCATCGCTCCTTAATCTGCCAATCCCCTAACCAGCGCTACTCCAAAAAGGTGTATAACATGATGACCTACATCATGAGTTATGCTTCCATAAATTGGTCACCGGTCATATTCAACAACCTGAAAACTATGGTGTTGACCAAAAGAGGTATCGGCTACACTCCTCACATCAGTCGACTCATCCTCAAGTACCGTCCAGAATTTGGACCAGGTACACCGGCATCTCTTTCAAACATTCTTGATGTGGATGAGGTGGAGGACAAGTTCTCTAGGATGGTTATTGCTTAAGTTGTATCATCATCTCTTTTGTACTCCTTTCGCTTTATATTTTCAAACCGATTCATATATCGGTTTCTATCCTGTACCTTTATTCAATGAAAATCCATTTCAGTTTCATAACCGGGTCAAAAGTTGCAAAAACTCAGATCACTCATCTAACTAACCGGTTAAAATTGATAAACAAATTTGTATTCATTGAACACCGCATCATCGCGGTAAACAAATCACTTCATAAAACGGTTTCAAAAAGGGACTGCTTCATCAAAACCGAAATTGAAAGACCACTTCAAATTTTTTTGGATTGAAATTTCCCGCCCAAAAACTCCCGCTCAAAAAATCCCGCACTTGGTTTCCCCTCTAATTTGCCGCCCTTTTGTTTACCGCCCTTTGGTTTGCCGCCCAAACCACTTGGAGGGAAAATTCCCTCCCAAAGGTGATGGGACGGTTTGCGACGGTTGGGCTTCCAAACCGCGCCTATAAAAAGGGACCTTGGCCATTTTATTTTATTCTTACGCGAAACAGCTTTCTCTCTCTAAGCTCTCAAACTCTCTCAAAGCGGATTTTCTCTTGCTCTCTCGATTCAATCATCAAACAATGGGTCGTGATACCGCATTGTTCAAACATATCATCCAGGTGGACTTTGAGGAGATCAGACAAAACGGTTTGGCTCCGGCAAAGGATGTTCTATCCCGGATTTCCGAGGCCGATCTCGAATACTTCTTAGGAGGCCCTTTTGTTCTATACAAGGAAGCGGTTGAAGAGTTCTTCAACACCGCATCTCTCTCTGGCAATACAATAACCGCAACTGTTGGCGGCAAGCAATTCGACATAACCGAAGAATCGGTTTCGGAAATTCTACGCCTTCCAACAGATGGACGGAATGCTTCGATGGAACTAGATCGAAAAACATTTGAGGCGGCTTGCCAGATTCTCTCGGCAACCGCGGCTCTTGTAGAGGTATCCGGTAAGAAATCAACATTGCGACCGAAATACATACCGCTTTGTGACATCTTCACCAAGTCGGTTCCGGCGAGAGGTGGAAATTTCGACAACCTCACCAAGGCAAAAATCGAGATACTCGTCGATTTACTAAACGGCATAAATGTCAATTGGGCGAAGGAAATTTTTCACAACCTTAAAGACATGATAAAACCGGATTCCACCCGGTCATGGGGATATGCCATCCCACTCGGGAAGATCATGCTCCACAACAACATCAACACAGGTCCCGGTGTTCTTCTCTCGTCGAGCAAAATAATAAGATCTCGCCAATTCCTGGAGAAGAAAAAGCCGGCTCCCGGTTCTACAGGTGGCTGAAGAAAGAAATCTGCCGCTAAGAAACCGACTCCGGTAAAGGGCAGGTCCGGAAGAAAAAAGGACAAACAACCAATGGAATCCGCGGAACCGCCCTCTAAAACGCGAGATGAGGACGATTCGGCCTCAAGTTCTGACCGAACCGCCTCACATAATACCGAAGAAAATGAGTCCGGTAAAGAAAAGGGACCGATTGAACAGGAACAATCGGTCAGTATTGAAACCGGTGCAGACAACCATGGAGAGGAAGACATTCCCGAAACCAACGACCAGGAGGTGGCCGAGAATATTGTGCGCAGAATCATGGAGGAAATTGATCTGCAAGCTCACAACGCAGCCGAAGCATACAGTGAGTGGTTCCGGATCCGGTGCAACAAATTCTTCAAACATGTGTTACCGGACCTAACCACTGGACAAAGATTCGAAAGGATTTTGGAGATAAAGGAAGACGTCATCAGCCTCACAAATGCTACGGATCCCAATGAAGCCATGGACCGACACGCAATAGTAGAACCGCGTGCTCGGCTACAAAAGCTAACCGAGCATATGCGAAAGCTTACAAAAAGGTACATTCCGGGAACACCGAAGTCTCAACTTTAACTCTTGGTGTTGGATATCCTTGCGGTCAAGAAAGGAGGATTTATCGACGAAGTAGCGCGGCTTGATGCGGTGCGCGAACAGTAAAATACAATGCACTCTCCGCGTCTTGAGACCGGTGACGGTCAGAACCCAGGTGATAAGTCTCCTCTAGCGGATCAAGCCATCAATGAAACCGACGACAGGTCAGAGCCTCTTTTCACCGACAATCTTGAATCAGATCAAGTCCGGGATTCAGAACCGGCAGTCACAGAAGAAAGAGTCAAGTCTCTCATTCAAGAGTTTGTCCACACCGCGGTTAAGCCATGGAAAAAGAAAATTAAGAAAGCCGTGGTTCAAACAATCAAGTTGGCCGAGACAACAAGGGATGATCTTGTGAAGGCAAACGACCGGATCACAGAGGTCGAAGTCAACTACCGTGACGACACTATTCTGTACGACGATCATCTTAAACGAACCGTAGCCTTGGAAGATACGACCTCAAAGCTGGTGGATGACTTGGAACGGTTTCAAGGGAAAACCGAGCAACGGCTTACAAAGGTTGATGAGGACCTGGGCGGTCAAGCACCGAAGCCGGTTCAACACTCAACAGAGTCATAAGCCTCGAAGAAACGAATGCAAGCCTTGAGGAACGAAATACCAAACTTGAAGCCGACCTCAAGGTGGTCACTGAACAGGTGAATGAATTGATAAAGGCCAAACTGACTGCCGATAAAGCGGTTGAGGAGGCAAACGCTCAGGCGGCTAAAGAACTTCAAGATGCGCTGGATGAAGAAACACGGAAAACAAAGGAAGCACCGCAATTGTCTAATGCGGATTTGGCCGAACGCGCACGAAATGTAGCGGCTAGAAATCCGGCACTTGCAAAGTCCATAGCAGCTCAAGAGTCCAAGGATGCAGAGCGGTTAAACACTGAAAAACGAAGGCTCGAAGAATATGCCAAGGCTCACAAGAAGTCCAAGGCGGCTCCCTCCTCTTCGGTTCCGAAAACACGAAAGAGGAAAGTTTCTGCAAGGAAGGCTCAAGTCACCGAGTTGCTGGGCAGAATCACCGAAATAGTTATTAAAGAGGATGACTTCGAGGAGGATCTCGAGCCACGACCTACAAGACCTCGAGCTCTCAATGCGGTTCCAATCAGCACGGTCTCTCCATCGTTCTCTCCTCACAAGGACACCACAGAAGCAGGAGGTTCTTCTTCAAGGCCGGCTCAACCGGCTAGGGGACAACCAACAGATGACCTGATGAAAGACTTCCTGCCATCCACATTGAACTAGGGGCTTTCTTTTCTACCTTCACTTGTGTTTATTTCGGTTTCTACATATATAATATTTTTGCCCTTTTGCGGTTATATTTACTCATATATATATATAGTTATTTTTGGAAAACTGGATTTTGAATATTTTAAATAAAATAATCAAAAAGGGAGAAATTGATAAGATAAAAGATAGAATTTTTCAAAATTTTTTTCAAAATTTCCCAAAATTTTTCGAAAAATCCTTCCAAATCAGTTTCCAAAAATCCGGCCAAATAAAACTCACAAAACCGGCCTACATTTGCAATCTTACATGATTTTGATAATTTTAAATTAAATAATCAAAAAGGGAGAAATTTTTAGATAAAATTAGACCGGTTAATAGAACTTAACACAAATAAACTTCTTATGCAGGAACAGACAAAGAACCGGACCGGTCAAACCAATGAACCGGTTAAGAAGCTCAACCGGTCAAACACCTAAACTGACCAGAAACATGACCGCACAAAGAAGGCATGATCGGTCAAAATTAAACCCCTAATTAAACACCAGACAGCCGGTCATTTAGAAGCCAAAGGAATAAGCGGAAGCCATCCGGTTAAGACAAATAACCGACCAGACTGGAAGCCATCCAGTTAAGACAAATAACTAATCAACATAAGAAGATACTTCGGGTATCTGTTGAGAATGATACCAAAGGAACAGACTGAACAATTAATTTTGAGGAAAGTCTGCAGGCTGCAGAAAACCGTCCTACAGGATCTTTCCACTTCAGGATAAATTAGAAAGGCAATCTTCCAAGTACAGACAACTGTCCAACCGATAGTTACCACATTGAGTAAAAGACAAACCTAGCCGGTTTGACCTACATACTGGAAGAATAGACCACCAGGTCTGAAAAGTTGACTGCCAGGTCTGAATCACTGAACCTCTGCTCAACCAATCAAATTCAAGGAAATGAAATATGACCGTTGGCACATTTCATCTATAAAAGGAGCATCTGAAGAGGAGTAAATGTGGGACACAATGAACAATTAATTTACAAGTGATAAGAGTGTGTTCTATCTCTAGAAAGCTTAAGTGCTAAGTTGAAGTGTAATTCTACATTTTCGGTTAAAATTGTACGGGTGTTATCGAGCAGGAAATAAGTCTCGATCGGATTGTATTTGTATTCCTTAGTGAATATCCTTCTCGCGGTTTCGAGAGGAAGGGGTGACGTAGGAGTTTTATCTCCGAACATCCATAAAAACCTGTCTTGTTATTTACTTTCTGCCGGTTCTACATTCTAACCGACCTGTACTAACTCATTTATACCGCTATAACCGACTCTACATTACCTAAATCGAATCACCAAGATCCAAAAAACCGACCCAGCAACTTCTAAACCTGTCTTATCCAAAAAACTGGTTCTGCCTATCTCGTGAGTTTGCTGCTTCGACCTGAAACAAACCTCTTCCGCGCTTGAACCTAGTTCAAAGGTTTGTGACAGTTTGTGTAGTATTGAAACCCCGGTGTTAATCTCTAACCGGATTAATCACCACTCTTTGAGTGAGACGCGCTAACCGGCCCATCCCCGGTCCTCCAGCCGCGACCTAGATCCTAACATGTTTTTATTCATAACAATGGAAAGATTTATTAGTCCTCTTTTGATGCTAAAGCTGATGCTGGACTCATGCTGGGATATTCTTCAGTAAGCAAGGCTTACAGAGTATACAACAACAAAACACAAACTTTTGAGGAATCCCTTCATGTAGTCTTTGATGAACCTGTTGAGAGCAAATCCATTGATCCCATTGACCTTGTTAACAGACTAGAAGCGACGAGTCTTGATTCTGTAATTGAGGAAGAATCTCTAGATAAACGAATTTCGTTGACTAACCCTATGGATGATCCGGTTGAAATTCAACCAGGCGTACAATTTCCTGTTCAACAAACTGTTGAGAGGTCAGACGTCGCAGAGTCACATGTTCATATGACCAATCCTTATGGATCCAACTTCAGATGGAACAATAATCATCCACCAGAATTGATCATCGGAAATCCTTTTTCTCCTCAAAGGACAAGACGTCAATTGATGGATTTAATAGCCAATTCTGCCTTTATTTCTCAGATTGAACCTAAGAAAATTGGTGAAGTAGTGGTTAATTCAGATTGGATCAATGCCATGTAGGAGGAGTTAAACCAATTTATGAGAAATAAAATGTGGCATCTAACTCCTAGACCGACTGATTAGTTAGTCATAGGAACATGATGGGTCTTTAGAAACAAGCTTAGTGAAGATGGCTTAGTTATTAGAAACAAAGCCCGCTTGGTTGCTCAAGGATACAGACAGGAGGAAGGTATCGACTTTGATGAGTCTTTTGCACCTATAGCAAGACTTGAGGCAATTATAACAAAGCTTTGTATGGTCTGAAACAAGCTCCTAGATCTTGGTATGACACTTTCACTGAATTTCTGTTTGATCATGACTTTGTTATTGGAACTATGGATAAAACAGTGTTTAGATTCACTAAAGACTCTCACATTCTGCTAGTTCAAATTTATTTTGATGATATTATATTTAGATCAAATAACCCCAAATTGTGTGAGAAATTTGTCAAACTGATACAGGACATATTTGAAATGAGCATTGTTAGAAAAATTAAGTAAGTTAATTTTAAACCGGCCAACGATTACAAGTTTTGAATATTTATTTTAAATAATCAAAAAGGGAGAAATTGTTAGAAAAATTAAGTAAGTTAATTTTAAACCGGCCAATAATTACAAGTTTTGAATATTTATTCTAAATAATCAAAAAGGGAGAAATTGTTAGAAAATAAACCGTTAAGTCATATTGGTTTAAATATAATAAGAATGTGCTCTAGCGTAGTGGTAAACACCATGCCTGTCACACAGGTGACCAGGGATCAAATCTCCCTGACTGCAAATATTATTTAAAGTTTTGCTATTTCAGGGAAGCTGAGCAAAATCCGAAATTTACTTATAGGCAAGATCGGCTCCACAATGTATACCGGCTCAGTCAACCGAATCAGTCAAGAAGCTCGGTCAAAGCGTTCGGTCACCCGGTTCGGTCAAGAAGTTCAAAATCCGGACAGGTTCAACCTATGTGCAGAAATCTGGACAGGTTCAACCTATGTGTAGAAATCCGGACAGGTTCAAGTTCAGGACCGGTTGAGTTATAAACCGAAAGAACGATCAAGAAATCTAACCCGTCAGAATATCAAACCGGCCAGAAAAAGGAAATGAACAAACCTGAAGTTATCAAGTTGAATATCAAACCGGCCAGAAGAAACAAATGAACAAACCTGAAGTTATCAGGTCGAATATCAAACCGGCCAGAAGAAGTTTTTGATCAAACCTGAAGTTATCAGGAACGGTTAAGAATCTGACCGGTCAAGAATCCAACCGGTCAAGTAATCAAACCGTTTAGAAGAAGAAGCAAAGGATGTATCCAAAACCGGAAGTTATCCGGTTAACCCAAAGCCATGAACAACCGGTAGACATCCTAAACCGAAATACAGTATCCAACCGGAAAACCGATGAGAAGACTACTTAGAGTAAGAAGTCAAGAATATCAAACTAAGTACAACTTACAAATCGGTGCAAATAGATACTTTGGGTATCTGCAGAAGATAATATCAAAGGATTAGACTGTGACATTGCCATATCCGTACAAGTCTGATGATACTCTGCAGGCTGCAGAAGATTGCCTGAAGAGATCTTTCCACTCTGGGATAAGTCAGAGGCGTAACCTTCCAGGTGCAGGGAATTGTCCAACCGACAGTTGTTATATTAAGTAAAAGACAAACCTAGCCGGTTTGACCGATGTCTTGGAAACCAGAACCGCATTTAATGCAAGGCTGAACCTCTGCTCAACCAATCAGACTCAAGGATGACCCTGAAGGTATCCGTTGAAGAAATGTGACTGTTGGCACATTTCATCTATAAAAGGAGCTGAAGAGGCAAAGCATACCAGATACAAAAAACAAAGATACAAGACAAGATAAATTAAGTGTGTTTATCTCTCTACAAGATTGAGAGCTTAAGTGTGATTACAATTTCGGTTAAAATTGTACGGGTGTTATCGAGCAGAAAATAAGTCTCGGTCGGATTGTGCTTGTGTATTCCTTAGTGAATATCCTTCTCGCGGTTTCGAGAGGAAGGGGTGACGTAGGAGTTTCATCTCCGAACATCCATAAAAACCTGTCTTGTTATTTACTTTCCGTCGGCTTACATTCTAACCGATCTGCACTAACCTACTAATACCGCTCCAACCGATTCAACATCACCCAAACCGAATCACTAAGCTGCAAAACCGACCTAGCAATCTCCAAACCTATATTATTCAAATTCGGTTCTGCCTATCTCGTGTGTGTGCTACTTCAACTTGAAACGAACCACTTCCGCGCTTGAACTCGGTTCAAGGGTTTGTGACAGTTTGTGTAGTATTGAAACCCCGGTGTTAATCTCTAACCGGATTAATCACCACCCTTTGAGTGAGACGCGATAACCGGCCAACCCCAGTCCCCCAACCGCGACCTAGATCCTAACAAGCATGATGGGATAATTAACTTTCTTCATCGGTCTTCAAGTTCGTCAGTTGGAGAAAGGAACCTTCATCAATTAGGCTAAGTATACCAAAGAGTTACTAAAGAAGTTTGGGATTGAGAACTGCTCTGCTGAAGCCACTCCAATGAGCTCCACTAGTAAATTGGACAAATATGATGGTGGTCAAAGTGTAGATGTCACAACCTATAGAGGTCTAATTGGGTCATTGCTCTATGTTACTGCTAGTAGACTAGATATCCAATTTATTGCTGGTGTTTGTGAAATATTTCAGGCTAATCCTAAACTCTCTCACTTTACTGATGTTAAACGCATTCTGAAGTATTTAAAGGCAACTCAAAATGTGGGACTGTGGTATCCGAAGGATTCCAGTTTCAATTTAACTAGTTTCTTAGATGCAGATTATGCAGGATGAAAAATTGATTGAAAGAGCACTAGTAAAACTTGTCAGTTCTTTGGAGATCGTCTTATCTCATGGTTTAGTAAGAAGCAGACGTCGGTTGCCACGTCTACAGCTGAAGCAGAGTATCTTACTGCTGGCAGTTGTTGCTCTCAATTTTTGTGGGTTCAACAACAGCTTAGGGACTATGGGATTGAGGTCGAAGAATCTCAAATTTTCTTCGAAAACACATGTGCTATCACAATCACCTATAATCCAGTTTTGCATTCTCGGACAAAGCACATTGTAATCAGGCATCTCTTTATCCGAGAGCATGTCAATCAGAAGTAGATTCGTCTTGAATACATCCCAACAGATCAACAAACTGGAGACATATTCACGAAGCCTTTACCCAAAGCTAAGTTTTCTCATTTTAGAAATATTTTAGGACTTGTTTATCTTGATTGATGTTGTTTTGTGCATAAATTGAGGGGGAACATGTTGTTCAAACGTAACTGGACAGACAAGAAGACAGAGGTCTTAATACGTCCAATGGAATAAAAGTTTAAGAAGCATAACTACTTAGACGTACGTCTACTTAAGTAGTTTTTATCATCTTTCAGGAACTCATGTCTTGGTTGATTAACCTGTGCGGTTAGACGCATACGTCTAATAGACGTTAGACGTTTTTATGACAAGAGAGACTGGTAGCTCACGTCTAACCAGACACACGTGCATCACGTGGTGTTAATGCGTAATTAGACGTTTACGTCTAATAGACGTTAGACGGTTATAAGACAAACTTGATTAGACGACAACGTCTAATAGACAAATTTTCCAATTAGAAGTGAAGAATGTGAACAGTAGAATAAACGTCTAACTACTTGTGTACTTAGACTTTTCATCTTTTGGCTATCTGGACAGCTGTCATCTGCATATGTATCTGTCTATGTACCTTTTTCCCGTCGAAAATAAACCAGTCACTTCTCAATAAATGGAAGACAAGTGTCTATCAATTTGTCAAAACTAACTAAAGTTTCTGATTACTTTCCTCTGTACGTCTAATATTAATTGTGCAGTTTTATGATTAATATTAATTGATAGTTGTGTCCCTTGGGAATAGGTTTTTGAGATTTTTTACGGTTGGTATAATCATTAAACATTTATTGCTATACGTTAGCTTTCCAATATTTAATGAATGGCGTCACTCAAATGGTTGAGTACTCCTATATCCTTGTCTCTCTCTCTCTAGAATTCGAATCGTCAAAATTCTTGTGCTCGTTTGTTCATCTTGCCAAAATGACTTTCTTCCCTACAAAATCCCTGCAAGTAGATTTCAAATCGATCTCTACTCTGACGAATCCTGGAATGGTTCAAATGTTTCAATCATTGAAAGCCTCTAGGTTGAAGAGATTCCTTCGCCCTCACTTCATTTATCACGAACAAGCTATTCGTGAGTTTTTCAAAACCGCTAGCTTCTACAACAGCAAATACATCTATGCGAATATTCTTGGAAGAATGATCTGCTTCGATGAAGAAACATTCGGTTTGTTCTTCAGACTCTCAACCGAAGGAATCCATGAGTTTCCTTCTTCCTCAAATGAGATTCTGTCTGAAATGATGAATGTCTTTTCAGATGAGATCGTTAAAGGATAAACCCTTCTTGTTGAGTATCACGGGAAGAGTAACTGCTTGAAAGTTGAGTATGCCCTACTCAACGACATCATCTGGAAATCCCTCCTCACAAAAGACTCCTACATTTATTGTACGAAGGTATTTGAAATAATGGTGGCCATCACAAGGGGTGTAGCCATCAACTGGTCAAAATTCCTCTTCAACAACCTAGTCAGAATGATCTCCGCCTAGAAGAAGATCTTCGGCTATTACAGTCCTCTTTGCGCATTCCTTTGCCGTATTCTTAATGAACCTGGTCACGAGTTCCATTCCTCTTCCAAAATCTTGGACAACGAAAAAGTTCTCGATTATGTTCTTAGGGTGAACATGCTTAGATCGAAGAAGAGAAACAAGGAAGAGCTTAACTCGGCTCTTACTTTATCCCTAGAGTCAGCTGTTGATTCCCTTCCCAAATGATGTTAAAAAGGGGGAAGAGAGAAAGGAGGATAAAATTTGTTTTATGTTGTCTTGTGTGGTCCTGAACTTATTTCGTTTTGCTGTTTTTGAAAGATGTTTCTGTATTTTTCTTTTGAAAAACATCCCTGATTTTGCTTGATTTTCTGTTATCTGATTATGGAATTGATTGCATTACTCATATAATCTTTTTGTTATCTATGCAAAGTTTTAACATCATCATCAAAAAGAGGGAAATTATTGGATCAAATTAGTTTGACTAAGTTTCAAAGTATTTTGACTATTGGAATTTTGATAATGAGTGTGTATAAAACTTAATTTAAGCCCTCTAATCGTTTTTGGTGCAGGTGTATCGAAAACATCTTATATTAGACTAAGTCTTAATGAGGTTAATTAGATTGATTGACCATTAGATGCATAAAGTTAGACGTGTAGCCTAACAAATAAGTAGTTAGACGTGTAGTCTGACGGATACATAGTTAGACGTGCAGTCTAATGGATACGTAGTTACACGTACAGTCTAACAGATATGTAGTTAGACGTACAGTCTAACGGATACGTAGTTAGACATGCAGTCTAACAAATACGTAGTTAGACGTGCAGCTTAAAGAATACGTAGTTAAAGGTGTAGTCTAAAGGATACGTAGTTAAACGTGCAGTCTAACGGATACATAGTTAGACGTGTAGTCTAACAGATACGTAGTTAGAAGTGCAGTCTAACAGATACGTAGTTAGACGTGAAGTTTAAAAGATACGTAGTTAGACGTGCAATGTAACGGATACGTACTTAGACGTGTAGTTTAACGGATATGTAGTTAGACGTGCAGTCTAATAGATACATAGTTAGACGTGCAGTCTAACAGACATAGTTAAACATGTACTCTAACAGATACGTAGTTCGACGTGTAGTCTAACAGATGAAAGTTAGACGTGTACTCTAACTCCTTCATATTAGTCTGAAGGGATGCGTAGTTATACGTTCCGTCTAATATATACATAGTTAGACGTGCAATCTAACATACGTAGTTAGACGTGCAGTCTAACAAATACGTAGTTAGACGTGTAGTCTAACGGATACGTGGTTAGACGTGCAGTCTAACAGATACGTAGTTAGTCGTGTAGTCTAACAGATACATAGCTGGACGTGCAGTCTAACAAACGTAGTTAGACGTCCAGTCTAATGGATACGTAGTTAGACGTGCAATCTAACGGACGCGTAGTTAGATGTGCAGTCTAATAGATGAAAGTTAGACGTCCAGTCTAACTCCTTCAGATTAGTCTGAAGGAAAGTGTAGTTAGACGTGCTGTCTAACAGATGAGAGTTAGACGTGTAGTCTAACTCCTTTAGATTAGTCTATAGGGAACCATAATTAGACGTGTCGTCTAATCTCATTAGACCAGGTGGTCTAATGGATCCTTCTATTAGACGTGGGCGTCTAATTTCATTAGACGAGGTCTTCTAAGTGAAATATGTGTAATTCCATGCTTAAGCAGCTGTTTGAAGCTAGCACACATCTACCCACGATCAACTAGTTGTATGCTACTCTTTCTCCACTTTCTAGTGAAGATCAGTATGACAGCCAGTTGCAACCAATTGATTAATGCCACGTAAGAAAATATTCTTCCCACAACTTGTTTCTTGCAGGAATATCCTAGAAGAATATTTGGCGCACTACCAGATTGGTAAGGCCACGATCCAATGGATGCTCGTGTACTATGGAGGCGTTCCAATGGAAGCTGTCACATGTCATTATGAAATATTCGACCGTTGGTACCTGTTCCTTATTTAAAGATATTCAAGGACAACGGAAGAACTGCTAGAATTACAGATTAATTGATCTATCGATACTTAGAGAATCATACGCACACAAAAAACTGATATACGAAAGAGTTAGAATCAAAGTATTGTGTTAGCTGAGTGATATATTTCATTATATTGTAAGTTGAACATAGTCTGTTCTGTTCAATAGTGAGCTAATCGTGCAACTGTATAGTGAATCCTTACGGTGGTTGGAAGAAGGGGTGACGTAGGTGAGTTTGCTCCGAACATCCATAAACAAACTGTTGTGTCATTTACATTCTGTCATCTTCTCATTCTTTGATTCTTAACTTCAAACTTGAGCAAATATTTCCGCAATTGAACCGTTCAAGAGTTTGTAAGGGTTTGTGTAAAATAGAAAATGATTTAAATCCCTAACAGAATTTCTATCCAACCGTTTTTCCGAAGCCGTTATCAATAGTCAGACCCCCGTCTCTATCGATATACGAAAGAGTTAGAATCAAAGTATTGTGTTAGCTGAGTGATATATTTCATTATATTGTAAGTTGAACATAGTCTGTTCTGTTCAATAGTGAGCTAATCGTGCAACTGTATAGTGAATCCTTACGGTGGTTGGAAGAAGGGGTGACGTAGGTGAGTTTGCTCCGAACATCCATAAACAAACTGTTGTGTCATTTACATTCTGTCATCTTCTCATTCTTTGATTCTTAACTTCAAACTTGAGCAAATATTTCCGCAATTGAACCGTTCAAGAGTTTGTAAGGGTTTGTGTAAAATAGAAAATGATTTAAATCCCTAACAGAATTTCTATCCAACTGTTTTTCCGAAGCCGTTATCAATAGTCAGACCCCCGTCTCTATCGATTACGCCGATCCTATCAAAATTATATAGGATTAAATATAAAAAATGTAAAATAAGATTTTAATAAATCTAATACAAATTCTATTAATTTTTTTTAACATTTATAATGTTAAACTAAAATTAAGGATGGTATATAAGTTTATTTATTTCTAAACTAAGCATGGATTATTTAAAATAAATTATATCATGTATTTAAAAATAAACCAATAAGGTATAAAAATAAAGTATGCATCTAAAATAGAAATATGATAATATAAATTTAATTAGGATGAAAAGAAAACTTACTTAATTCGTGTAAACGTTGATATATAATGAATGAAGATTTTAATTATATCCTGCAATTAATTGTATAGTATTATTCAATCAATTATATATAGTAAACACATTAAAAAGATAAATGGAATTATTATACATGCATGGATCAATAAGCATCTATGCTCCATGGCACCAATATCCGATATATTTATGTTTCTAATTTGATTCACCTTCATGATCTGTAATTAATCATATTTAATATAGAAAATATAAATGTGTCAATAATTATATATTAAAATAAAGAATTAAATAAATACATCAAGTTACAACCATTCCATAGAGTGTGAGTATAAAAAAATCATGTCAATGCAATGATAGAGAGATAATTTTAGTTCATTTCGATTGATATTTTACACGTTTTCCGTATTTAGATTTTCTCGTATTTTTGAAACAGGTCAAAAAATATGATAAAATTAAAATCATTAAAACTTTGTAAATATGTAGAGAGCATCACAGAACAAAATTAAGCTTACTTCATTCAATTTAGTATATTATTCAATTTAGTATATTGTTCTATCTGCTCAAATTCAGAAGTCCAACCACTAGCACCATATTGCTTCTCCAAAGACAGCCAAAGAATTTGTATCAACATGATATATTTTGTGTTGAACATATTTGTCAGCCCAACCATTAGCTATCTTAGGACCAACTCTCTGAATAATTTAAGAGTTCTTCTAATATCCCTCAAATTCACAAAATCTCTCAAGGTGAGGGTCTCTAGCTCTAACATCTCCATCAACTTTACCTGACAAGTAACATACTGCATATGAATTTGAAATAATGAAAATGCGTAAAAATTGTAAAATATAAAACCAAGATAGAACAATAGTTTGGAAGGACCATGATACATTATCCTTGTATGCTAAAAGTAGAAACTAAAAAGAAATGTATTAATAGTTTCAAAATTTAGATTTCATAGAAAATATGTAGCACAACCTGTGCATTAAAGATTTTTTTCTTTTATCGGCAAAGAAGTGTCTAGCCCATGATGCATGTTGTTACGGTCACGTATATTGTGTTGTTTGTCATCTTTTGACAAGCCTAAAACTAGAAGATGCAAAGGATGAAAAGGAACACCATCTTGACTGCTATTAACAAATTGATGTAGAAAATTTACTAAAACCCTTTGAATGAGGGTAGTCCTGAAATACAACGAGAAACAAATAGGTTATATTTCATCACACTAATATTCAAAAGTGTGAAACAATATCGTGAGAAATGTATCAAAACAATTTATCAAATTCAAACAAAATAAGAAATTTCAAAATAAATTTCGAATTATAATTAAGTCTTTACCATATAGAAAATAACTTGAGCGAATGTAGAAGCCTTCATATGGAGAGTTTACCATCCAGTTGTGGTTTAAAAAGTCCATTAACATTCGATATATAACCAATAACTGGAATGTTTGGTGATGGTTGTCGGTCTATTAATATCAGCAGTGCAAAAAACCCTCAAGAAATTCCGATCCCTAAAAATCAAAGGCATGGATGTCAAGAAATAACTTCAGAAAAGTTTATTGACAAAGGATCTTAGACAGAATGATGAGATGAGACATGGGTAAAAGATGATGACCAAACTCTAATCCAAATAATAAATTTAGAGGTTCATTAATGGCTTTATAGAAGTAACGATTGATAAGTTCATAGAAAAACAATAAATCAATAGTTGTTAACTGTCAATTCAATATAATACATTCTTTGATGACAATATCACAGCTGGAATCTCTCTAAATTTGGAAGAATCCTGCAAATTAAAAAAACTATATTTTTTTTATCTTTCTGTTCAAATCTTTACTCAAAATTTTAGACAACAAACCTTACATTGATCTTCATTAGTAGTTCGTAACTGGACATTCCGGACAACACACTTCACCTTGGTATTGATCCAATTAGATCATTGCTTCTTGAATTTATTTAAATCGCTTCACCCGGTATGTCGGTATGTGCATTCTTGAATCTTCACTATTATTGTAATGCAAAAATTCCCTCATACCTCTACTTACACAATGTTCTTGAAAATTTCCTAAAGATCTCCTTTTAGCTGTCTTGAATCATTCTCATTATCAAGCAGAAAAAGGAATAATACTATTGTAAAATTTAAATTTAATACTGATTTCTTTTCTTATTGTTTGTTATTTTATACTAATATTAAAATTTAAATTTAATTAAAATATACAAAATATTTAAGTTTTATGAATTAATGTTAAATATAAGTTTCATTTAAAATTATTTATAAACATAATAAGAATATTTAAAAAATAATAATAATCATAATATAATAAATATATAAATAAATAAAATAAAAAATATTAATGCAAAATAAGTGTTTAATAGATTCAATACAAATTTAAATTTAATAAAAATAAGTTTTTTGGAAAATTCAAATTATATTAGATTAAATAGAAATAATATAATTTTTATATGTTTAATGCAAAATATGAAAGTTTATTTATGTTTTAAATATAATTTTATTTCAAAATTATTTATAAACATAATAAGAATATATAAAAATCAAATAATATTCTTAATATACGAAATATATAAGTAAATATTTAAATACAATTTAATACAAAATATTTTTTTAATAAACTTGATTTAAATTTAAATTTAATGAAAGTAAGTTTAATACAAAATTTAAATTATATTAGACTAAATATAAAAAAAAGAAATTTTAATAATTTTATGGAAAATTTAAAATTAATGAATAAACATTTAATGCAAAATATAAAAATGTGTTTATAAATTAATGATTATTATGAGTTTAATTAAAATATTAATATTATTTATAAATATTATAATAATATTTTAAAAAAATAAATAATATTCTTATTAAAAAAATATATAAGTAAAAAATTAAATAAAATTTAATTCAAAATATGTTTTAAAAAAATTAATACAAATTTAAATTTAATTAAAATTATTTTAAAGCAACAAGTAATATTCTTTGATATAAAAAATGTATAAGTAAAAATCTATGTTAGGATCGGGATGGCCGATAGGGGACCGGGGTCCGGCTAGTCGGTAATCTCTTACAACACAACAAAAATTGGAACTAATCTGGTTAAAGACTAGAACCGCTCTTAACACTACACAGATTGTCACAGACTCTTGAACCGAGTTCAAGTGCTGAAATGTCCGTTTCAATCTGAAGCAACGTATGTGGTTCAGTTTGGAAGGTATTTAGGAGATATCGGTTTAAGGAGAAAGCCGGTTTTGTTAAGGGAGATATTAGTTATTTCGGTTGAGATTTTAGGTGTTTCGGTTCGGTTACAGTAGATGAGCCGGAATGTAAAGATGAAGAGCACAAGACAAGATTTTATGGATGTTCGGAGTTAAATCTCCTACGTCACCCCCTTCTTCTCAAACAGTGAGAAGGAAATTCACTAACTAGAATATTACACAACACACTACACAATCCGAACGAGTCTTATTTACTACTCGTCGGTTACACCACTCACACAGTGATGTAATACTTTTACACTTGGTAAAATACACAGATTTCTTCCTAGAACAGTTTCACTTTGAGAACAGAATAGTTAAATCAACTCAGGAGGTTCTTTGGGTTTGAATGTGTGAAAAGCTTCGTTGATTCTTGCTCGCGCACGTTGTCTATGTTGACTGTTCTTGGCTTCCTTTATGTAGAGAATATGACAACGGTCATATTTCTCTCTCATTCATTGATTGGTCAGCCGAACCGGTCAGGTTTAGTTAGTGTGCACGCCTTGTCATTTTGGACATCTGGCAGACATGCATTAGCCGGACGCCTGTATGAGAAGGTTGCGTGTGTTCTTGGATAATTAATCATCATTGCTTTTGTTGCATGCTTTTGACTCGGATCACGGATCCTTCTTGTGTTCATTATCCAAGAAATTCATTACGTCATCTTTCATAGATTTCATCGATTTGAGTATTTTCCTGTTGGCCTTAAGATCTTCGATTTTTGAGCCAGACAGAAAAGATTCTTCATTCGATTTTTCATTTGAGCTGATCCGGTTTAGAGAATTAACACTGTTTTTCTTGATTGTCCGGATCTCTTTGAGACAGAATGTCTCAACCGGTCCGGTGCGGTGACCTGCAAAAGCAACATTGAGACTGGTTAAGTTCGTTGTCCGATTAAAATTAACTTACTTAATTTTTCTAACAATTTCTCCCTTTTTGATTATTTAGAATACATATTCAAAACTTGTAAGTGTTGGCCAGTTTGAAAACGTTTTAAGAAGTGTTTGGCCGATTAAAAATTAACTTACTTAATTTTTCTAACAATTTCTCCCATTTTGATTATTTAGAATAATTATTCAAAACTTACAAGTGTTGTCCGGTTTTTAAATCGTTTAAGAAGTATTTGTCTGGTTTTTCGATAAGGTTTATCAATTTCTCCCTTTTTGATGCTTTTAGCCGAAAAGTATCAAAACCTGTATTATAAACCGAGATAATATTATATTATATAGAAAGTATAGTTATAACTGAAACATAATAATAATTTTAGTTCAAAGTAAATAGAATAAGTAAAGTTGGAGTTCAAGGATTCGGAGGTTGAAGTATATCCCCCTGTTCTTTTTCTTTGAGCTTTTCCTTCTCCTTCTCTTTCCATTCTCTTTCCCTTCTATCCGCGTTCATGTACCATCCAGTTATGACACTTGGTCTTTGGGAAGGAAAACGGTAGAAGTTGAAGTAACCGCCTTCTGATTTGGGCGGTCGAGGTGCAATGTCGCTTGATGGGGAGTTGTTGATGAAGATTTGAATATAGTCCTCCTGTGACTCCTGAACCGGCCTCTTTCCTTGTTGAATAGATGAGGATGGTTTTGTTCTTGCTTTATGTTTTCTTGATTGGAGAGGAACTTCGTCCTCTTCTTCCGCCTAGGATTTTGGCTTGGGTTGATTGTCGACCGCGTTTATCGTTTGAATGTTTGCATCAGTGACTTGGGTCAAGAGATTGGTTATCTGAGCTTTCTTCCTCTTATTAGCTTGGCCCCTTGTAGTGACTCCCAGTAGAGAACGTTTCTTATCCGCGCCTGTGTTAGACCTCTCGGCTTCGATTTCCTTGGCCGCTTCAGTTTCTGCAAGTTTGGAGGCTAGCCGATGGTCATTTGTCTCTAACTCCTTTAATCGTTTTTCCCTTTCGTACTCATCGGTTTGGAACCTCTTGGCCACTTCAGCATTGGATTGGATCTGGTCCTCGGTTTCCATGGCCTTTACCTTCGCTATCTCCCCAATTTGAACGGTTAAGAGTTGCATCATGTGCAACATCTGGGAGGTAGTGTTGTCAACTTTTTCAATCTTGTTTTCAACTTGCAAGATCTTTTTCTCAACTTTCATGATTTTGTTATCTAAAGCGAAGTCTCTCACCTCGAGGGTCACTTGCATTTTTGCCATTGATCTCTCAACCGCAGCATCGATGAGAGCTTGTATATCGTTCATAACTGGACCAACCGTGTAGGGAGTATGATTTGACATTGATTTTTCCGGTTGTTCCTTGTTAATCGGTACAACGTCTTCATGAATATGATGTGAGAGGTACTTACTTGGTGAGGGTGAGGCTGTTCGGCGATCTTCTTGTTGAGACCTGGTTTGTTTGGATGACTCGCCGATTTCGGTAGTCGGAAGATGATGGTTGTCAGGTCCCAGAAACTCATATTGTTCCTTGATTTCTTGCTCGGTTTTCTTCTCCATTTCAGATATCTCGTCTTCAAGCTTGACAATGATCTCGTACAACGAATCCCTTGTCTTAGTTTCCTCAGCGTTAAGGACCATATCTTTGGAGGCCTCCAATACTTCCTTTACGGCCCATACCTTGGCATTCTTTTCGGCTAGAACACATCTAGACATAACCAAAGGGATATAGTCTAATTTTGTCATCTGGAATATGATAGAATCAGCTTTATCGATAGAGACGGGGGTCTTGCTATTGATTAAGGCTTATGAAAAACGGTTTGAAAGAAATCTTGTTAAGGATTTAATTCGCTTTCTATTCTACGCAAACCTTTGTAAACACTTGAAACAGATTCAAGGTGGAATTGTTTACATGGGTTTGAAGCTCAAGATGAAGAATGAAAAGATTACAGGAATGAAAGAACACAGTAGTTTGTTTATGGATGTTCGGAGAAACTCTCCTACGTCACCCCTTCTTCCAACCACCGGAAGGATTCACTATAATATGATTAGAATCAAATACAGTTTGCACACACTTAGCTCACTATTGAAAAGAACACACACTGTTCAATTTACAAGATGAAGAATATCACTCAGCTAAAGGTGTTTTTGATTCTAGCTCTCTCTTGATTCACACACAGTACAATCAGGAAAGCAGATTCACAATATGAATGTTCACATGCTTAATTTCTCTGTAGTTTCAGTAAGCAAGATGATCGAATAGTTTCTCTCTCTGTAAAATCCGGTGGTTCGTCCGTTGTCCTTAGGATTTGATAAATACTGGGTAGAGACTAACGGTCGAATCTTTAGAATGATACATGGTACTCTTCCATTAGAAAACCTCCATTGTACACATCAGGTTCTGAGCACAAGGATCGTGACCATACAATAACTGGTAGTGCGCCGAATATTCCATCAGGGATGTACCTGCAAAACAAGTAATGTGAGGGAAATTCTCTTATGTGGCATTCATTGGTTGTTTGCATATAGCTATTGTACTAATCTTCACTAGAAAGTGGAACATGAGTAGAGTACAACTATAGCACGTAGGTAGGCGGGTGCTAGCTTCAAGCATACTGCTTAAGCTGAGCATTAGACATATTTCAGTTAGACGACCTCATTTAATGAAATCAAACATCCCTGTCTAAGAGAAGAATCCATTAGACCGCCTGGTCTAATGGGATTAGACTTACGCCTAATTACACTCACTTCAGACTAATCTGAAGGAGTTAGACTACACGTCTAACTTTTACTAACCATTAGACTGCATGTCTAACTCCACTAAGTTAGACTGCACGTCTAATTCCGGTTCTACTTCAGACTTCTCTGAAGGAGTTAGACTTTCGTCTAACTTTCACTAATTAGACTTCACGTCTAATCTTTCCCAAACCATTGGACTGCACGTCTAACTCTACTGAGTTAGACTGCACGTCTAATTACGGTTCAACTTCAGACTTGTCTGAAGGAATTAGACTTACATCTAACTTTCACTAATTAGACTTCACGTCTAATCATTTCCAAACCATTAGACTACACGTCTAACTCCACTGAGTTAGACTGCACGTCTAATTACGGTTCAACTTCAGACTTGTCTGAAGGAGTTAGACTTACATCTAACTTTCACTAATTAGACTTCACCTCTAATCATTCCCAAATCATTAGATTGCACGTCTAACTCCACTGTGTTAGACTGCACGTCTAATTCTGGTTCTAATTCAGGCTTGTCTGAAGGAGTTAGACTACACGTCTAACTTTCACAATCCAATAGACTGCAACTCTAACTCCGCTGAGTTAGACTACACGTCTAATTCCGTATACATTAGATTGCACGTCTAACTCCACTGAGTTAGACTGCGCGTCTAATTCTGTATATATTAGACTGCACGTCTAACTCCACTGAGTTAGACTGCACGTCTAATTCCGTATTCATTAGACTGCACGTCTAACTCCATTGAGTTAGACTGCACATCTAACTCCATTGAGTTAGACTGCACGTCTAATTCCGAGATCTATTAAACTGCACGTCTAACTCCACGAGTTAGACTACACGTCTAATTACAGAATTCATTAGACTGCACGTCTAACTCCACTGAGTTAGACTGCACGTCTAATTCTGTGCATCTAATGCCAAATCGGTCTAATGAGCCTCATTAGAGTCAAGTCTCATGAAATATGATTTCGATACACCTGCATCAAAGCGAATAAATCATTTCATCATAAAAATCTCAATAGTCAAACTATTTCAACACATAGTCAAAATAATTTGACCCAACAATTTCCCCATTTTTGATGATGAAATTTAAAACCTGCATATATATACCAAATACGCATTCATCATATAAATAAACAAACCCTGTTCACATGCAGATATAGCAATCAAAAATATCAAGACCAGACATGCTCATAAATGAGAGTTTTCAGAAGAAACACACAAAACCTTGTTCAAACTAACCAAAATAAGTTCATAACAAAAACATCATCAAAATATCAAAAGAAATTTCATTTTAAAATGAAAATGATTTCTATTCTAATCTTCTTCTTCTCCTTCTTCCTAATCTTTTCACTGGAAAGGATGATCTTTAACCTTGGAGGTCTCTAAGATTGCGGTTAGAGGAGGGTTGAAGACATTTCTCTTTCTTTTCTTGGTCTTAAGCTTCTTCACCCAAAGAACATATTCGACAACCTTCACCCAAAGAACATATTCGACAACCTTCTGATTGTTTATAACTTTGGAGGGAAGAGGAAAACTTTTACCCGGTTGATCCAGAAGAAAACAGAGAAAGGCGCTAAAAGGACCGTCAAAACCAAAAATAGTTTTTCGGGTAATAACCATTCTTACCAGATTTCCAAAGAGGAAGCTTGTCTAGTTGACTGGCACACCCCTTGTGATAGCCACCATTATCTCGAATACTTTGGAACAAAACTGGTATGAAGATTCTTTGGCGAGAAGAGATTTGGAGATGATTTCACTTAGACGAACACATTCATCTTTCAGCAGATTTTTCTTTCCATAGATGTCCATTTGAGGAGAATCAGAGAAGACTTTCATCATTGTAAACATGATTTCAGGAGGAGATCGAGGAAATTCATGAATACCTACTGAGGGAAGTTGAAAGAACATACCGAAAGACTCTTCGGTGATGTAAATCATTTGGCCCATGACAATCCCAACAACGATTTTGTCCTAATAAAAGCCAGCAGATTCGAAGAATTCACGAACCAACTATTCGTGATAGAGTTCATGAGGGGTGAGGAACTTTATCAGCCTGGAGGCTTTCAGAGATTCAAACATTTTGTGCATGCCCGGAGATTTTAGCGTGGATACGGATTTGAATTCCACTTGAATCGATTTCGGACGGAAAAGAAACATTTCGACTTGATGAACAATATCTTAGTCGATTCGAATTCTAGAGAGAGAGAGAGATGGATTTCGAAGAACTCTTATCTTTAGAATGAATAATTCAATAAATATCAAGGTCTAATCATGTAGAGAATATCTAATGATTACTCCTACCATCAAGAACTCAAAGGTCTATTCCCAATAAACGCAACATTTAATATTAGCATGAAACCGAATAGTTAATACTAAATGTACAAGCAAAAGTTGTCAGAAATATTAATCATTCCTTATATATTGATAGACATGTGTCTTCAATTCTTTTAAGGAATGACTGATTTGATTTACGGCGGGAAAATGAACTTAATCAGAAACATAAGCAAAGGACAGCTGTCCAAATAGCCAGAAGATGAAGGGTCTAATTACACCAGTAGTTAAACGTTTATTCTCCTTTTCACTTTTTCAACTTCCTTTTGAAAATCAGTTTATTAGACGTATACGTTTAATTATGCAATAACACCACGTGAGACACGCGTGTCTGGTTAAACGTGAGCATCCTCTTGCTCATGACGTAAAAACGTCTAACGTCTAGTAGACGTATCCGTCTATTAGACGTATCCGTCTAACCATGAAGGTTAATATAACCAAGACAACGATTCCAAAGGAAGATTAAACTGCTAAAGTAGACGTACGTCTAAGTAGTTGTACATCTCAAACCCTGAATCCTTAGGACAAATCAAGACCTCTATCTTTTATGTCTGTTCAGTTACGTTTTGAACAATACGTTCCCTCTTAATTTGTGCACGTAATCACATCAATCAAGATCAACAAGACCTAACATGTTTCTAAAATGAGAAAACTTAGCTTCCGTTAGGGGTTTCGTGAAAATGTCTACAATTTGTTGATCTGTAGAAACATGTTCAAGACGAATCTGCTTCTGATTAACGTGTTCTCAGATGAAGTGATGTCTGATTTCAATATTCTTTGTCCGAGAATGCAGAACTAGATTGTAGGTGATTGTGATAGCACTCGTGTTGTCGTAGAAAATTGGAGATTCATCAGCCTCAATCCCATAGTCCCTGAGCTATTGTTGAATCCACAGAACTTGAGAGCAACAACTGCCAGCTGTTAGATACTCTGCTTTAGCTGTAGACGTGGCGACCGAAGTCTGCTTCTTGTTGAACCATGAGATTAGACAATCTCCAAGGAACTGGCAAGTTCCACTTGTGCTATTTCTATCAATTTTGCACCATGCATAATCCGCATCTAAGAAACTAATTAAATTGAAACTGGAATCCTTCGGATACCACAGTCCCACATTTTGAGTTCCCTTTAAGTATTTAAGAATACGTTTAGCAATAATAAAGTGAGAGAGTTTAGGATCAGCCTGAAATCTGCCACAAACACTAACAACAAATTGAATGTTTCGCCTGTTAGCAGTTACATATAGCAAGGATCCGATGAGTCCTCTATATGCTGTTACATCGACACTTTGTCCACCTTCATCTTTATCCAGTTTACTCGAAGATCTCATTGGAGTAGCTACTGTGGAACAGTTCTCCAAACCAAACTTCTTTAGCAATTCATTGGTGTATTTGGCCTGGTTTATAAAAGTTCCATTTTCTAACTGACGGACTTGAAGCCCAAGGAAGAATGTCAACTCTCCCATCATGCTCTTTTCAAATCTATCCTGCATCATCTTAGCAAACTTCTCACACAGTTTGGGGTTAGTTGAACCAAAAATAATGTCATCAACATATATTTGAACAAGTAAAATGTGAGAGTCTTTAGTGAATCTAAACAAGGTTTTATCCACAGTTCCAACAACAAAGTCATGATCAAACAAGAATTCAGTTAATGTGTCGTACCAAGCTCTAGGAGTTTGTTTCAGATCATACAATGCTTTATCAAGCTTATAAACATGATTAGGTAACACATGATCTACAAATCTGGGGGTTGCTCAACATATACTTCTTCACTTAATTTCCCATTTAAAAATGCACTTTTCACATCCATTTAAAAAACCTTAAAATTCTTAAATGATGCATATGCTAAGAAGATTCTGATTGCCTTTAGTCTTGCAATCGGTGCAAAAAACACATCAAAATCAATATCTTCCTCTTGTTTATATCCTTGAGCAACTAAATGAGCTTTGTTTCTGTTGGGTCAAATTATTTTGACTAAGTGTTGAAATAATTTACCCACTGATATTTTGATGATGAAATAATCTATGAGTTTTGATACAAGTGTATTAAGACAATATGTTATTAGACTTGGATCTAATGAGGGTCATTAGACTGATTTTGATCTCCATTCGCATAAAATTAGATGCAAGTCTAATAGAATTAGACGCTCAGTCTAACTCAACGGAGTTAGACGGGCAGTCTAATAGACACATGAATTAGACGTAAGTCTAATAGAATTAGACGTACAGTCTAACTCAACGGAGTTAGACGGACAGTTTAATAGACGCATTAATTAGACGTAAGTCTAATAGAATTAGACGTACAGTCTAACTCATCGGAGTTAGACGTGTAAGTCTAATAGATGTGTAAAGAATTAGACGGGTAGTCTAATGAATACACGGAATTAGACGTGAGTCTAATAGAATTAGACGTACAGTCTAACTTATCGGAGTTAGACGTGTAAGTCTAATAGATGTGTAAAGAATTAGACGGGTAGTCTAATGAATACACGGAATTAGACGTGAGTCTAATAGAATTAGACGTACAGTCTAACTTAGTGGAGTTAGACGTATCGGTCTATTGGTTATAATAATTAGACGGGTTGTCTAATTAATTGAAAGTTAGACGTGGGTCTAACTCCTTCAGATTAGTCTGAAGTAGAACCGGAAGTAGACGTGGTAGTCTAACTCAGTGGAGTTAGACGTACCCGTCTAATGGTTATTGAAATTAGACGCAAGTCTAAGTATATTAGACCAGGCGGTCTAATAGACGCTTTTCATCAGAAGGAGTTGACTTATTTAATTAGACGGATCCGTCTAACTGAAATACGTCTAACGCTCTGTTCCAATAGTATGCTTGAATCTACCATTTCTCCTACCCACGTGCTATAGTTGTACCCTACTTCTGCTCCACTTTCCCGTGAAGATTAGTACAACAGTTATATGCATCCAATCAAGGAATGCCACGTAAGAGAATTTTCCTCACATTACCCGTTTTGTAGGTACATCCCTGATGGAATATTCGGCGCACTACCAGTTCGGTACGGCCACGATCCTTGTGCTCAGAACATGCTGTGTACAATGGAGGCTTTCCAATGGAAGAGCGCCACATATTATTCTTGAAGATTCGACCGTTAGCTCCTACTCAGTATTTAATCAACCCTAAGAGCAACGTACAATCTACCTTACGAACTCAAGTGATTTTATCAACCTCAAGCATTCTGATTTTGCAGAGAGAGACTACTCAATCATCTTGCTTACTGAACTTATTCTGTGAAGCTTCTTTCTGATTGTACTGTGTGTGAATCGAGAGAGAGAGATAGAATCAAAACACCATTAGCTGAGTGATATTCTTCATCTTCTTGTAATTGAACAGAAAGTGTTCTTTTCAATAGTGAGCTAAGTGTGTGTGTAAACTGTATTTGATTCTTATCATATAGTGAATCCTTCCGGTGGTTGGAAGAAGGGGTGACGTAGGAGAGTTTCTCCGAACATCCATAAACAAATTGCTGTGTTCTTCATTTTCTGTCATCTTTTCATATTTCATCTTGTGCTTCAAAACCCATGTAAACAATTCCGCCTTGAATCTGTTTCAAGTGTTTACACAAGTTTGCGTAGAATAGAAAGCGAATTAAATCCCTAACAGGATTTCTTTCAAACCGTTTTTCATAAGCCTTCATCCTTAGCCAGACCCCCGTCTCTATCGATAAAGCTGATCCTATCAATTGGTATCAGAGCCTTGTTTCTATTCTCAAGCCTTTCCTGAAATATGTCTAACATACCCAAAGATGCCAGTGCTACATCCATTCCCACTTTCTCTCGCAAAAACTATATTGTTTGGAAGAAAAGGGTTTGTGCTCATCTCTCTTCTCTTCATGATGACATGTGGAGTGTTGTCATAGAAGGTCCTATCAAGATTGATAAGGAGAAGGCCGACTGGACTGCTGATGAAAAGAGGCAGAACAACCTCAACAACATGGCTCTTGATGTTCTGTACAGATCTCTCGATGATAGTACGTTTAACTACATCATCGAATGTGACACTGCCAAAGAGGTCTGGGACAGACTCACTCAACTGTGTGAGGGCAACGAGCAAACCAAGGAAAACAACATCATGGTTGCCACTCAACAGTTCGACAGCTTCAAAATGTGTCCTGGTGAAACAATGAACGATTTCGACACAAGATTCAGCAAGATCGTCTCCTCTCTGTCCATCCTAGGCAAGACCTATAGCAACCGGGAGCTTGTTATCAAGGTCATGCGTGCTCTTCCAAGGGAATGGGACATAAAGACTATGGCAATGAGAGAATCCAAGGATCTGAACAAGATCTCTCTCTTTGATCTCTTCGCTGACCTCAAGGCCTATGAGTTCGAGCTGAACTGTAGGATGGAAGAAGATCAACCCTCGTCTGTTATTATTGCCAAGGCGTTGGTGACTGCTGAAGAGCCACCAACTACCTCGGACATGAAAATGGCAGCTCAGCGGCTGAGCAACGATGCCATGTCTCTCTTTGTGAAGAAGTTTGACGACTTAATGAAGAAGGGCAACCCTAACTCAAACTCTTCAAATTCTAATGATAATAGAAAATCTAAAGCTAATATTACTTGTTTTAACTGTGGTATTAAAGGTCATTATGCATCGGAATGTCGGAAGCCAAAGCGTGAAGATGCCAAGGAAGATGGAAAAGAGCTGAAGGATCTTATGGACGGTGACGGAAAGAACAGAGGAAGCAATCGTGGTTCGTACTTCTCATCCAGTGAAAGTGATGAAGAAGACGTGACTTGCTTCATGGCCATAGAAGATGAGGAAGGAACTCAGGAAACTGAGGTATTTGATTTCTCCTCCGAAAGGTTTTCAAGGGAACAACTGGTAGCTGCACTAGATGAAATGGTCATCGAGTACAGAAAGCTAGCAGAATCTCTAAATGAAACTAAATCTTCATCAGATTTAAATGAACCAAACCGGTCTAAAGAGGAAGAGTCACATGTTTTTGAAAAGAAAATTGGAGAGATCTCATCTGAAAATGAGATGCTCAAGGAACAGATTCAAACTCTTTCATCTGAAAACAAAAGGCTTAACTATGTTGTCTTTGCATGGACAAGGTTTGGTGATGCTGTCAGATATCAGATCAGCATGTTGAAACTTGCTGGATCTAGATCCGGATTGGGATTTTATAGCAATGATCCTAACATGTCCTGCAAAATGTCAAAGCCTAATGACAAACTTAAGCCAATAAGTTTTGTCAAAGGAAGTATGACTGACATTGAATATGATCCCATTCATGAAGAAGTGGCTTTTAAAAATGAAATAGTTTATGTTCCACCAACTGTTAGCTGGCTTAAGAATAAGCTTGAAAAGGCTAATAAGTATGGTAACTTAAAACCTGACTCTAAGTCAAGGAACTTTAAAAGAAAACCTTCTTCAAAAGTCAAAGGATTAGTGGCTAGCAGGAAGTCATCTGCTAAGTCAAAATCTTATGCATTAATCACAACACAAAATGGGAAATCCATCAGAATAACTCAAATATGGATTCCTAAGGGACTAATTAATCGAGGACCCAATTGAGTATGTGTACCAAGATTTGTAAATAGTTTATTTTGTAGGTGATGCAGGAGGATAGCAGGAAGGAAGCTAGAAGAGTACTCATCTGAGTACACAGCTTGGAAGATCAACAATGGCACTTATCATTCTGGAAGAATATTTTTTGTTGTTATTAAATATTCTTTTTGGTCTTTGGACCACAAAAATTGTTTATAAAACTTCAATGTCCATATTCATTTTTGAGAAGAAACATTTCTTTGGAATTAAAGATATTCTCTAGACGAATATCCTTAATCGGTCTAATTAGATAAGGGTGTCTAAGAGAAAAAGTATGTACTTAGACGTATTTTTGCTCACAATCTATACATCTAAGTCTATATGTTGAGATTTTATATCCACGCAATTAGACGGACACGTCTAATAGACGTTAGACGTTTATACGCCTTGAGCAAAAGGATGCTCACGTCTAATAAACACACGTCTAACACGTGATGTTTATGCGGAATTAGACGTACACGTCTAATAAACATTAGACGGATTGGTTATTTACACGGAATTAGACGTGTGCGTCTAATACACTCATCCGTCTAATAGACGCCGTCTTATTTGTGAAGTAAGAAAAACGTCTATCTACGTGCCGATTAGACTGATCAGGGACAACTGTCACACGCTGAGAACTATCTACTTTTCCCGCTAAAAATATCGAACAGTCATCTCTTAATAACATGAAGACACGTGTCTATCAAGTTTAAAGAAAATGACTAATATATCCTCATTTTTAATGATTACTTCTTGAAAAAGGACGTCTAACATTTATTAATGGGGGCCATACCCCTAGAATAGACAGTTATTCAGTATTTCCATCTTTCGTCTATATAAGGACATTCCTGCATGATTTTGAAAACTTTCAATCTCTCTAAATTTCTAAGAACCCTAGTTTTCTTGCATTTCTCTTACTAAAACTCTCTGAAATATCGTATTGATTCACATTCTCTCAAAATGGTGAAGAAAATCACGCTCGGTCACTGTACTTTGCAGGTGGACTTTCCATCGGTGTACTCCTTTGATCAGCCGGAGGGTGTGAAGATGTTCCAAACCCTAGAATATTCTGGGTTGAGGAAATATCTGGGCGGACCGTTCATCTTCTATGAAGATGAAGTTCGCGAGTTCTTCAAAACGGCGGTTATGGTGGACGATTCCATCGTAGCAACCATTAATGGTAAAGAGATCTCATTTGATGAAGCGGTGTATGCAGAGTTCTTTGAACTTCCAACGGAGGGTCATCTGTTCGACTTGGTGCTCTCTTTAGAAATCATGGAAGAAATGAAGACTTCCTTCTCCGCTGACGGTTCTAAGATCCATGTAAATGGATATAAAAAGGTATTCATACCCCACTTTATTCTCCTAAACGACGTGGTGGCGAAGGCACTGCAAGGGAAGTCCGGCTCCTTCAATCTCTATAGTCAAGACCGTTTTGACTATATGTGTGCCATCTCTAAAGGAATCCAAGTGAACTGGGGTCATACCCTGTTCCAGAATCTGTGTTACTCCATCTTCTAGAGTAACAAGGAGAGTATCCCCTATGCGGCACAACTGAGTCTCCTGTTGAAGTTTCTGGGGGTTCCTGTCGGCGAACCGGCACAGATTAACTCTGCAAGAGTTTTTACTGCATCTACGATGGCCAGCACTCTGATCAGAGTGAAGAACAACCTAGAGTCTAATTCTGGGGCCTCTAGTTTCTAGACTGGTGGAAGGCCTTTCACCCGATCAAAGTCCTCTGCTTCTATTGTGTCAACAGGGGCAAAGAGAACCAGAACCGTGAATGAATCGGAGGCCAGATCCTCCAGCATGAAGAGTCCAAGTTAGAAGGACAAGGAATCTGTCGATTCAAGGGTAAAGCAAGGTTCAGGCGTACTTGCTGCAACCCCTATGACATCTCTATCTACTCCCTCAACTTTCTTGAGGAAACCTTCGAGGTCCTGTGCCTCAAAGGAGAAGAAGACAAAGGCGCCCTGTGCGTCTAAATCCGCTATGGTAAAGTCTTCTAAGTCTTTGGCTGCTGTACCAAAATTTGTTGTTCCCAAAGTGGAACAAGCCGAATCTGTTTTCTCTCCCTTGAGAGAATCTGCTGAAGGGCCTGCTGTTGAGTCAGCCGGTCCAAATGTTGAATTTATTAACAGGGCGAAGTTCCCTATTACTCAATCTGATCAGGTAGCCGCCGGTGCTAAAGAGTCGTCCATACCAGAACAAGGTGTTGTTCCTACCCCTGTTGCTGGTGATCCCATCATTCCTGCTCCCAAGGATTCCTTGGTAGTCGGAAAAATTGTTTGTAGAGAGCTTTATGCTGAGCCTTGTCTGAAACCTCAATCGGCCTTCGAACTGTTGCGGGCCAGGAAAGGGGCAAAAGGAATCGTTATTGGTGAACCAAGACCTGTTCCAAAACCTGTAGAGGTTATTGGAAAAGGAAAGTCTACTACTCTTCAAGCTCTTGAGAAGGTGTCTGAAGCAAGAGGAATCGTTGATCTCATTCTGGATCAAGTAAAGGTTCTTTCATCTGAGAAGTTAGGAATCTATGATTCCTAGTGTACTGAGAGGCTATCCTCTAGATACAATGACTCTCTTTCCAATGCTGCCATAACGAAAGAATGGAAGAAGAGAGTGGCAAATGAGAAGAAGTTCCTGAAGTGGGCAAGAACTTCAGATGGGGGCGAAGCTTTGAACAAAAGAGAACTGGTGGAAGCTTGCATTCTAGGGAAAACCCTGTTCCCAATATATGAAGCCAGGAAAGCAAAATTCAACCCTGACGCAAGAGGAGCTGTCGTTGAAGCCAAAGTGTTGAAGAAGTTGAACGATATCATGGAAGGTTATGTTTCCTCTACATCTAGATATATTCATGGCGCCGATTGCACTGGCGCAGAACCGCTCAATGAAGAAGAGGCCATAGATATTCCAAATACCGATGAATCAGATGCTGCTCTCCTGATCGAATTCGGGACCCTGTCTACCGAAGAGAGACGCATTCAAGATCACCCTGTTCAAGAGCTTCCCAATGAAGATGAAGCAATGGTGAATGTTTAAGAGCCTGAACAAGCTCTTGTAACAAATGTTGAAGAAGTAATTTTGGAAGATGTAGTTGAGGAGGCTTTGAAAGCTCCTATTGAAGAAGATGTACTTATAACCCCTATTGCGAGAACAGAGGGTGTTCAAGAAAAACTGGCCGAGGCAACTCAGCTAGAGACCGCAAGAACTGAGGGGGAACCCTCTAAAGAAAAGAATGATGAAAAAGAAAGTTCCTCATCTGAGGAGGAACAAGATGAGCAACCAAAATTTCTTAAGACCTACTTATTTCCTAACGGTGTTGCGGGAAGTATTCACAAAAACATAACCACACCCCGTCACTATTCTGGAAGTTTGCTCGAAAGATTCGAAAGGGCACAAAGAGAAGTTGACGATGAAGAAGCTCTAGAGAAAGCGGCTAAGGATGCTGAAGTTAATCAGCCTGAGAAATCCTTGCAGGTTCATACAAACTTTGAGCCTATTAAAAGTATGGCTGCAGAATCTGATGAAGTGTCTTCTCACGAAGGTCCATCTGCTGGAGGAGACAAAATGTTAAAATCAATGAGGTCTATGCTCTCCTCAATGCAGAAGACTATGTGTCAGTCAATGATCTCCAGGGAAGAAGATAGAGCAAACTTCAGCAACATGTTCAAGATTTTAATTGAGCTGGATAAGACCCTGAAGATGAATACTTATGAGACTCATGTCTCAAATGTATAGTTTTCAAAATTTCAATAGAAAAGCTTTAACCACCACACTGAACTATTTGACATTGAGAGGCACATCAATGACGAACGGCACAAGGAAACTTTGGATGAATTTGCTTTGGTGAAGAATCAGCTGGTAGAAATGCAAGGGTGCATGAGGAGAAATGACAATGAACGACAAGCTTTTGCCGAGAACTTCGCCAGGAAGTTTCAAGCTAAGGAAGATGCCTTATGCAATGTTGAAAGTGCTCAACCTTGACCAATTCAAGTTGAGTCTAGTAGGAGGAACGATGGCGTAGCAAACGGAACCAGATCCAGGCGGGCCCTAAGTTCCGATGACAATCCTAGGCCAACCAAGAGAGGGGGTGGTCGAAGTGGTTCCGAGCGCGGTGGTAGAAATGGTGGCGGCCAGAGTAGGTTGTCCAATGTTGATCAAGGTGGACGGGGCAGCGTTGTTGAGCGTGTAGGAAGATCAAATGCAAGAGGTCGTGGTGGTCGCGGCTATCCTCACTTCATGAACATGCTTCCTGGGCAATAAATGAGTCCAACCGATCCTCGAGTGAAAAGGGAAGAACAATGATCTCTTTTCTTTTACTCTGTTTAAATTTATTGAACTTGGCTTTTGATAAGTTTTTCGAATATTGGTACTTTTGAATAACTGGTGTAAGTGAACAAGGTGGTTGTTTATTTATTGGATGAATGCATGTCTTATTATATATATGCAGGTTTGCAATTTCTTCATCAAAAAGGGGAAATTGTTGGGTCAAATTATTTTGACTAAGTGTTGAAATAATTTACCCATTGATATTTTGATGATGAAATAATCTATGAGTTTTGATACAGGTGTATTAAGACAATATGTTATTAGACTTGGATCTAATGAGGGTCATTAAACAGATTTTGATCTCCATTCGCATAAAATTAGATGCAAGTCTAATAGAATTAGACACTCAGTCTAACTCAACGGAGTTAGACGGGCAGTCTAATAGACTCATGAATTAGACGTAAGTCTAATAGAATTAGACGTACAGTCTAACTCAACGGATTTAGACGGGCAGTCTAATAGACGCATGAATTAGACGTAAGTCTAATAGAATTAGAGGTACAGTCTAACTCATCGGAGTTAGACGTGTAAGTCTAGTAGATGTGTAAAGAATTAGACGGGTAGTCTAATGAATACACGGAATTAGACGTACAGTCTAACTCATCGGAGTTAGACGTGTAAGTATAATAGATGTGTAAAGAATTAGACGGATAGTCTAATAAATACATGGAATTAGACGTGAGTCTAATAGAATTAGACGTACAGTCTAACTCATCGGAGTTAGACGTGTAAGTCTAATAGATGTGTAAAAAATTAGACGGGTAGTCTAATGAATACACGGTATTAGACGTACATTCTAACTCAGTGGAGTTAGACGTATCAGTCTAATGGTTATAAAAATTAGACGGGTTGTCTAATTAATTGAAAGTTAGACGTGGGTCTAACTCCTTCAGATTAGTCTGAGGTAGAACCGGAATTAGACGTGAGAGTCTAACTCAGTGGAGTTAGACGTACACGTCTAATGGTTATTGAAATTAGACGCAATTCTAAGTATATTAGACCAGGCGGTCTAGTAGACGCTTTTCATCAGAAGGAGTTGACTTATTTCATTAGACTGATCCGTCTAACTGAAATACGTCTAACGCTCTGTTCAAGCAGTACGCTTGAATCTAGCATTTCTCCTACCCACGTGCTATAGTTGTATCCAACTTCTGCTCCACTTTCCTGTGAAGATTAGTACAACAGCTATATGCATCAAATCAAGGAATGCCACGTAAGAGAATTTCCTCACCTTACCCGTTTTGCAGGTACATCCCTGATAGAATATTCGGCGCACTACCAGTTCGGTACGGCCACGATCCTTGTGCTCAGAACCTGCTGTGTACAATGGAGGCTTTCCAATGGAAGAGCACCACGTATCATTCTTGAAGATTCGATCGTTAGCTCCTGCTTAATATTTAATCAATCCTAAGAGCAACGGACAATCTGCCTTACGAACTCAAGCAATTTTATCAACCTCAAGCATTCTGATTTTGTAGAGAGAGACTACTCAATCATCTTGCTTACTGAACTTATTCTGTTAAGCTTCTTTCTAATTATACTGTGTGTGAATCGAGAGAGAGAGATGGAATCAAAACTCCATTAGCTGAGTGATATTATTCATCTTCTTGTAATTGAACAGAAAGTGTTCTGTTCAATAGTGAGCTAAGTGTGTGTGTAAACTGTATTTGATTCTTATCATATAGTGAATCCTTCTGGTGGTTGGAAGAAGGGGTGACGTAGGAGAGTTTCTTCGAACATCCATAAACAAACTGTTGTGTTCTTCATTTTCTGTCATCTTTTCATATTTCATCTTGTGCTTCAAACCCAAGTAAACAATTCCGCCTTGAATCTGTTTCAAGTGTTTACACAAGTTTGCGTAGAATAGAAAGCGAATTAAATCCCTAACAGGATTTCTTTCAAACCGTTTTTCATAAGCCTTCATCCTTAGCCAGACCCCCGTCTCTATCGATAAAGCCGATCCTATCAGTTTCTAATGACTAAACCATCTTCATTAAGCTTGTTTCTAAAGACCCATCTTGTTCATATAACTGACTTCTCAGTTGGTCTAGGAGTAAGATACCACACTTTATTTCTCACAAATTGGTTTAACTCTTCCTGCATAGCATTGATCTAATCTAGATCAACTATAGCTTCACCAATTTTCTTAGGTTCAATCTGAGAAATAAATGCGGAGTTGGCCATTTCATCCATCAGTTGACGTCTTGTCCTTTGAGGAGAAAAAGGATTTCCGATGATCAGTTCTGGTGGATGATTTATGTTCCATCTGAAGTTGGATCCAAGGGGATTGGTCATCTGAACTAGTGACTCCGCGACGTCTAAACACTCAACTTCTTGTTGAACAGGAGTTTGTACGTCTGGTTGAACTTCAATCGAATCAGTCACTAGATCAGACAGGGCAATCCACTTGTCCAGAGTTTCTTCTTCTTCACTTACAAACTCAAGACTAGTCTCTTTTAGTATGTCAGCAAGATCAATGGATTCAATGAATTTGCTCTCAACAGGCTCATTAAAAACTACATTGAGGGATTCCTTAACAGTCTGTGTTCTTTTGTTGTATACTCTGTAAGCCTTGCTTACTGATGAGTATCCCAACATGAATCCCTCATCTGCTTTAGCATCAAAAACGGTCAGATAAACCTTTCCATTTTTATGGATAAAAATTTACACCCAAATATCTTAAAATAAGAAACTGTGGGAATTCTCCCATAGTACAGTTCATAGGGAGTTTTATCAAATCGTTTGTTAATTATTGACCGATTTTGTGTATAGCAAGCAATATTTATGACTCACTGTTTCCTTCAGAGTTCTCATTCTTCTCTCAGCAATGTCGTTTTGCTGTGGAGTTCTGGCACTAGACAACTCGTGTCAAATTCCAGTCTCCTCGAGATAAGATGATAGGTATCTGTTAGTGAACTCAGTTCTCTGATCACTTCTAATGCACGTAATATTTAAAGATTTCTGATTCTGAATTCCTTTAAATATTCTAATCAAGTTTTCAGCAGTTTTATCTTTTGATGGTAAAAATGCAACCCATGTAAATCGAGAGAAATCATCAATAACAATTAGGGAAAATCTCATTCCTCCTATATACTCTTTATAGGAATTGGACCAAACAGATCCATATGTAGAAGGTCTAGGCAACGGCTGGATTTTGATTTCCCTTTACTTTTGAACGATGATCTGCCCTGTTTACCTAATTGGCAAGCAGTCCATATCTTTTCCTTTGAAAACTGAAGTTTGGGCAAACCAATAACTAAATTGTTTGAACAAATGTTGTTGATGGTCTTAAAATTTAAATGGTTCAAACGTTTATGTCATAACCATTTCTGGTCATTCTTGGCAATCATGCACATAGGATCAGAAGAATCTTTTTGCCAATTCATTATGTATGAGTTTCCTACTCTACTGCCAGTCAATAAAGTGTTTCCATCTCGGTCTTTAACTAGACATGTATGAGTTTGAAAATCTACTGACAAACCATTATCACATAATTGACTGATGTTCATCAAATTATAACACAGATTGTGAAGAAGCAGCACGTCATTAATAGTTAGATTACCATGGATAATCTTACCCTTACCCATGGTCTTACCCTTCTTGTTGTCACCAAAAGTGATTTTAGGTCTAGAGCAATCTGATATATCAGTGAGAAGAAGTCTATTTCCTGTCATATTCCTGGAACATCCGCTATCAAGATACCATACAGATTCCTCAAGACCTTCATTTATTTGTACCTACATAAATAAATATTTACAATCTTTTGGTACCCACTTTCAATTGGGTTCTCGGTCAATCAGTCCCTTAGAAATCCATATTTGAGTTATTCTGATGGATTTCCCATTTTGTGCTGTGATTAATGCTTATGTTTTTGACTTAGCAGACGACTTTCTGCTAGCCACTGATCCCTTAGTTTTTGAAGAAGACTTTCTTTTAAAACTCCTTAATTTAGAGTTAAGTTTTAAATTGCCAGACTAATTAGCTGCTTCTAGCGTATTCTTAAGTCAGCTAATAGTCGGCGGAACATAAATTATTCCATTCTTTAAGGCTACTTCTTCATGAATAGTATCAGATTCAATGTTAGTCATACTCCATTTGACAAAGCTTATTGGCTTAAACTTGTCTGTTAATGAGATTGACTCTTTGCAGGACAGGTTAGGGTCATTGCTGTCAAATCTTAGACCGGATCTAGATCCAGCAGGTTTTAACATACTGATCTGATGTTTGACAGCTTCTTCAGACCTTGTCCATGCACAGACTACATAATTTAATCTCTTATTTTCAGAAGAAAGAATTTGAATCTGTTCTCTGAGCATCTCATTCTCAGATGAGATCTCTACTATATTTTCGTCAAAAATGTTTGATTCAGATTCTTTGTTGGAAGAAAGAACAGTTGATTCATATTTAACTTTCATTTCGTAAAAAGAGTCAGTTAACTTCTTATACTCAATGGCTATTTCATTGAGTGCATTAATTAACTCCTCGTTTGTAAATTCTGGTACAGAGATATCATTTACCTTGGATTGGTCATCTATCATCAAACATGTGACAGCTTCATTCTCTTTTTCAGTAGAAGACTCCTCTGAATCGCTATCGGTCCATCTGGATTTGTTTTCATTGCACACGAACACTATTTGGTCCTTCTTTGCTTGAATACTTCTACCGTAGATCTGATTACACTTATCCCATATCTCTTTAGCAGAAGAACAAGATTTGATTTCATAGAACACGTTCATGTTGATCAACTGATACAGAATATTCCTAGCAACATTATTCAGGTTGTTGGTCATCTTATCTTCAGTAGTCCACTCACTTCTTGGCTTCGAAATCTTTATGGGGCCATCAGTAATGACGCTCCACATATCACAATCAAGAGCAGCCAAGTGAGCTTACATTCTCATCATCTAATATTCGCAGTTGTCTCTTGACAAAATAGGAATTTCATTGATGATAGACATGCTTCAGGTTCTTGATGCTTAAGAATAGAAACTTGGCTCTGATACCAATTGATAGGATCGACTTTATCGTTAGAGACGGGGGTCTGGCTATTGATGAAGGCTTATGAAAAACAGTGTGAAAGAAATCTTGTTAAGGATTTAATTCGCTTTCTATTCTACGCAAACCTTTGTAAACACTTGAAACAGATTCAAGGCGGAATTGTTTACTTGGGTTTGAAGCTCAAGAGGAAAAAGAAAATATGACAGGAATGAAATAACACATCAGTTTTTTATGGGTGTTCGGAGTAACTCTCCTATGTCACCACTTCTTCCAACCATCGAAAGGATTCACTATAATATGATTAGAATCAAATACAGTTTGCACACACTTAGCTCATTATTGAACAGAACACACTCTGTTCAATTTACAAGATAAGAATAACACTCAGCTGAAGGTGTTTTTGATTCGAGCTCTCTCTTGATTCACACACAGTACAATCAGGAAAGCAGCTTCATAGTATGAATGTTCATAGACTTGATTTCTCTATAGTTTGAGTAAGCAAGATGATTGAATAGTTTCTCTCTCTGTAATATCCGGTGGTTCGTCCGTTGTCCTTAGGATTTGATAAATACTAGGCAGAGACTAACGGTCGAATCTTTAGAATGATACGTGGCACTCTTCTATTGGAAAGCCTCCATTGTACATAACAAGTTCTGAGTACAAGGATCGTGGTCGTACAATAACTGATAGTGCGCCAAATATTCCATCAGGGATGTACCTGCAAAATAAGTAATGTGAGGGAAATTCTCTTACGTAGCATTCGTTGGTTGGTTGCATATAACTATCGTACTAATCTTCACTAGAAAATGAAGCAGTAGTAGAGTACAACTATGGCACGTGGGTAGGCGGGTGCTAGCTTCAAACATACTACTTAAGCTAAGCATTAGAAGTATTTCAGTTAGACGACCTTGTCTAATGAAATCAAACATCCCCGTCTAAGAGCAGAATCCGTTAGACCTCCTGGTCTAATGGGATTAGACTTACGTCTAATTACACTCACTTCAAAGTAATCTGAAAGAGTTAGACTACACGTCTAACTTTCAATAACTATTAGACTGCACGTCTAACTCCACTAAGTTAGACTGCACGTCTAATTCCGGTTCTAATTCAAACTTATCTGAGAGAGTTAGACTTACGTCTAAGTTTCACTAATTAGACTTTACGTCTAATCATTCCCAAACCATTAGACTGCACGTCTAACTCCACTGAGTTAGACTGCACGTCTAATTACGGTTCAACTTCAGACTTGTCTGAAGGAGTTAGACTTACATCTAACTTTCACTAATTAGACTTCACGTCTAATCATTTCCAAACCATTAGACTGTACGTCTAACTCCACTGAGTTAGACTGCACGTCTAATTACGTTTCAACTTCAGACTTGTCTGAAGGATTTAGACTTACATCTAACTTCCACTAATTAGACTTCATGTCTAATCATTCACAAACCATTAGACTGCACGTCTAAATCCACTGAGTTAGACTGCACGTCTAATTCCGGTTCTACTTCAGACTTGTCTAAAGGAGTTAGACTACACGTCTAACTCCGCTGAGTTAGATTGCATGTCTAATTCCGTATACATTAGACTTCACGTCTAACTCCATTGAGTTAGACTGCACGTCTAATTCCGTATACATTAGACTGCACGTCTAACTCCACTGAGTTAGACTATACGTCTAATTCCGAGATCTATTAGATTGCACATCTAACTCCACGAGTTAGACTGCACGTCTAATTACGGAATTCATTAGACTGCACGTCTAACTCCATTAAGTTAGACTGCATGTCTAATTCGGTGCATCTAATGCCAAATTGGTCTAATGAGCCTCATTAGAGCCAAGTCTTATGAAATATGATTTCGATACACCTGCATCAAAGTGCATAAATCATTTCATCATCAAAATCCCAATAGTCAAACTATTTCAACACATAGTCAAAATAATCTGACCCAACATAATACTGTTCGCTCCAGTTCTACCAGCCTCAACCACTGGTCAGATCTAGAAGGAAACTTATCGAATGGAAGTTCACTTCGGATTCTCCACCAGTAATAGAAGACATAAGATATCACGTGTGCCCGATCCCCAATCTTTTTGAGGATTTCAAACCCGATCCCCAATCTTTTTGAGGATTTCTTTGACAATGATTTCGGCTGCATCTAATTCGGAGTGATGGGATTGTCTTGGAGATTCGGGTGGAGTGAGGACAGAAGCTGATTTCCCGTGGTCCGGATTTTGATCATTTGAAGGAGCATCATCCCTAGCCGGACCTGTTGAACTCATATCAATGGTGTTACCTTCCTGAACCGGAGGATTTTCTTCTTCTTCTTCATTAACCGATTTTGACGAGATTGTGTGCGTAGCGCTCATTCGCTTCAACGGGAGGAATGGGAAAGTTAGAAAACCCTATGGTTGGTAGGTTGAAGAGATTTGCGAATGACTCTTCAATGAGCCGGTAGAACTCGTAGTCAATGTAGGTGGTGATGCTGCCATCTTCTCTCACCTGTGCATTATTGAAAAACTCATGCACCTCCTCTTCGAGGATGATGTCCGATCCTTCAAGGAATGTTTGTAAACCGGAATAGATCCAAGGTTCGACCATAACACTGCTGAGTCTAGTTTCGAGAACAGATTCAAAGTCAACAATGATGGAGTTTTAGAGTTCATCATTCATTTTGAGAGATGGAATTTCAGGATGTAGAGAGGGAGAGATGCTTTCAAAGTGTGATTTGCTTGAAGGAGAATGTATAGTGCAGGCGGTTAGGAGGCATTCAATGAGAATATTTTGAAAAATCTGACCGTTTATGACATGCATTAAATGCTTGATGCCTTTTCAAGAGAATAACCTTTTTGGAATTGTACGATGTAGGCTAACTGGCCTATCCGGACTAGGCACGCATTTTGTTTAATGTGTATGTATGTTCCCAATGTGGATTTGAAATTATTCGTTTTAAGATATTTTGTAGAGTGCATGATTTTTATGTCCTAAGATTGAGCCGAAAAGGGAAAGAAATATTTGTCATTAAAAAGGGTGATGTACCAAACCGATAGTACAACAAAATTACTGGTTCGGTAATGGAAAAGAAGGAGAAGCGAGAGGGAATCAGCATTAGTCGGTTAAAAACATAAGATGATTAATAGTGAGATGGCACGACTATTGGAGTCTTATTGGCCTTTTCCTTGTCCCACCTGTCGATCATCTCCTGAATCCGCTCCTTTGTCAACAACTAGTTCGGGTGGAAAATGATACTTGTGTTGTGATAGTTGTTGAAATGGTTGAAAAAACCACTCAACTGTGGAGCGTAGACGGTTTTGTTGGAGAGAATTAACTCCTTCAGGTTGTCGAAGATGATCATCGAGCAGTTCACCCTTGTTCCTTCGGTGATGCCCGTCATCATCTCGAAGATGCGTTGGATGTAGGTTTGGGACTTGTCCCTGGCCATGATAGACTTACTCAATATCTCGCTAAGAACCTAGTATTCGTTAGCGAGTAAACTCTTGGGTCCCCAAGTGTTAACCGGGGTCATGGAGCCGGAGAAGTGGTGTCTCATCTATTCGATGAACACATCAGAGTAAATCAAGTCGGTGACACCTTCAGTTAGTAGCTCGCAAAAATTTGCGAAATCTGTCGAACTGAAGAGGAATGATTTTCCATGGTTTTGAGCAAAGATGACTTCTGGATGTATTACCCTTGCTGTATCAAAGAACTCATTAACTAAGGAGTAGTTAATGGCATATCGGTTCTCTAAGAACCTCCTCAGACCAGTGCTCTCAAGAGCTTCGAAGATGCATCGGACTTCATTATCCTCATAGTTAGCTACCGATTCAAAATTGGCTAACAGAACCTTTTTGGAGAGAGAGCAAGGCATTTTTCTTAGAGAGTTTTGCTTAGAGATTTTTCTTGTGATGAATAGTATTTTGAATAGTGTTTTAAAGTTGGATTGGATTAGCTACTTATATAGCCAGCCGATGGTAAGCATGCTTAGAGATGTCATTTTGTAATTATTGTGAGGTTAACTTGTGTAAGTGTATAATGTGTGTTTCCAATGAAATAGTAATGATGACAAAAGATATTCATATTGGTTTAAAAATATGGATTGAATGTTAGTCTTCCTCTTTTAGTGATAGACACGTGTCGTCACTTTGATTGAGGTATAGACTGTTTTAATTTTTCATAGGTATAATCATCAAAGCATGCATGAAAACAGCGGTCAGCTGTCCCTAGCTAGCCGGATAAATTCAGTTACCGAGATCATGATGCATTTTATCGGTTAGTTTTCCATGACTAGTTTTATCGAGATAGCTTATTCCGGTGTGAAGAAATGTCGAACTAAGCTGACATTTGTTTAGTTTAGGGAATAGACTGCCTGTTTTACCAAGTCATTTGTCCCGCGCAATATATTTACATGTGATTTGGTAGTGTGAATTTGTTAAGCTTAATGAGAGACATCTTTCCGGTTAGCATCCTTGAGTTTTTAATCTCCTATTGAGGTATGGCTTGAGAAGCGAGAGTTTCTCCCTAAGCTCATGCCCCAGTTTTTCATAAGATTTAGATTTTTGGAAGACATGCAATAGCACTTAAGGTATAAGGTGTTTACTAACAGTAAGTCCCAAGATATTTCTAAAGTAAGAAAATTTAGCTTCCTGTAGCGTCTTGGTGAAGATGTCAGCCACTTGTTGTTCGGTTGAGACGTACTCCAGCCGGATGTGTTTCTGCTGAACGTGGTGTCTGATATCAATATGCTTCATTCTTGAGTGCAACACTAGATTATATGTAATCGTTATTGCATTGGTGTTATCACAAAAGATTGGAGATTCTTCGGCAATTACACCGAAGTCCCTTAGTTGATGTTGGATCCAGAGGAGTTTAGCACAGTAGCTTCCGGCTGCTAGATACTGTGCCTCTGCGGTTGAAGTGGCAACTGAAGTTTTCTTTTTACTATACCAAGAAACGAGTCGGTTTCCCAAAAACTGGCATGTTCCGCTTGTGTTCTTTCGGTCAATTTTGCACCCTACATAGTCTGCATCTGAGTAACTTATTACATTGAAACTTGAATCTTTTGGATACCATAGTCCCACGTGTTGAGTCCCTTTCAGATATTTTAGAACCCTTTTAGCCGCGGTATAATATGATTGTTTTGGGTTGGCTTAGAATCTTCCGCATACTCCGATTGCGAACAGAATGTCCAGTTAGATGGCTATTAGATAGAGGAGTGAGTCGATGATTCCTCGGTAGGCGGCTACATCTACCAATTGACCATCCTCGTCTTTATCTAGTTTTACTGATAAGTTCATTGGAGTAGTCGCTTCGGCACAAGTGTCCATTCCAAATTTCTTAAGTAGTTCGGTTGTGTATTTAGGTTGGCTGATGAATGTTTCGGTATCAATTTGCCGAACCTGCAGACCTATGAAGAAACTCAATTCCCCCATCATACTCATCTCAAATTGTCAGTCATTAACTTTGAAAATTTGTCACATAATTTAGGATCGGTTGAACCGAAAATGATATCATCCACATATATTTGAACAAGTAAAATGTGTTCATTTTTCTCAAATTTGAAAAGTGTTTTGTCAACCGAACCTATTGTAAATTTGTGATATATTTGAACAAGAATTGGTTTTAAACCATAAAGGGCTTTATAAAGTCGGTATACATGACTTATTAGTTCCGGATTCTTAAAACTGGGAGGTTGATCAACATACACTTCTTCACTTAGTTTACCGTTTAGAAAAACACTTTTAACATCCATTTGAAAATTTTAAAATTTTTGAAAGCCGCAAATGCCAAAAATATTCTAATGGCTTCAAGTCTAACCATAGGAGTAAATGATTCTTCAAAATCAATGCCTTCTTCCTATTTGTATCCTTGAGCCACTAGCCAGACTTTGTTCTCGGAACTAAACCGTCTTCATTGAGTTTATTTCTGAACACCCATCTTATTCCTATGACCGATTTCTATTTCGGTCTTGGAACTAGGTGTCAGACTTTATTTCTTTCAAACTGGTTTAACTCTTCTTGCATTGCTAAAATCCAATCGGGATCTAGCAATGCTTCATCCACCTTTTTCGGCTCAATTTGTGATATGAAAGCTGAATTTTCATAATCTTCCAAATTTTGTTGCCTAGATCGAACGGGTGACGAGAGGTTACCTATTACAAGTTCAAGAGGATGATTTCTATTCTTTCTGAGGCTAATTCTGGTAGTGTCTTCCAAATGTCTGGTTAACTGATCATGGTTAGACGGATCGATAGGCTGAGCCAAGTCAGACCGACCGATTTCCTCAGTGGACACAGATGTGTCAACTTCCTACGGTATAGTAACTTGATTAGGCTAAGTCTCAGTATTAACCGCTTGATCATTGATAAACCGTCTATAAACTGGAACCTCATCTTCATTATCAGAATAAATATTAAAATTTTCCATTCTGTTATGAAGGTCGAAGGGTACTGTAGTATTACGTTCAACCGATTCATCAAAAACAACATGTGAAGTTTCTTCAACCGTTAATGTTCTAGTATTATAAACTATATATGCTTTACTTACGGCTGAATAGCCCAACATTATTCCTTCATCAGATTTAGCATCAAACGCGGTCAAATAAATTTTGCCAATGATGTGAACATAACACTTATAACCAAAGATCCTAAGATACCGGATGTTAGGAACCTTGTGATGGTATATTCCAAATGGTGTTTTAGTAAAACGTTTGGTAATTAAAGACCGATTTTGAGTGTAACATGCAATGTTATAGCTTCAGCCCAAATTTTTTTAACAATACCCGAATCGGCTATCATGGACCTTGCGGCTTCCTTGAGAGTTCAGTTTCTTCTCTTAGTCAGGACATTTTATTGAGGTGTTCTGGCACTATATAAATCATGCCTAATACCAGAATTATCAAGAAAAGTAGTTAAATTGTTGTTTGTGAATTCGGTTCCTCTATCACTTCTGATTTGGTTAATTCGGCTAGATTTCTCATTTTGTATCCTTAAAAGTAACTTGGTCAGATTCGGTGTAGCTTGAATTTTAGATTCTAAAAATTTTACCCAAGTAAATCTAGAGTAATCATCAACAACTACCATGGTATAATGCATGCCTCATAGGCTTGTGACCTTAACCGGTCCAAATAGGTCCACATATGTAATAATTCTAAGCATCGTTAGGATTGAAAATTTCCTTTGCTTTTAAAATATGATTTTATTTGTTTTCCCATTTGACAATGCAGCACATACTTTATCTTTGGAAAATGTGATATTTGGAAAACCATGAACCAATTCCTTAGAACATATAAAGTTTAAAGTTTTGAAGTTTAGATGGTTTAGCCGTTTGTGCCAGAGCCAGTTCGGATCATTTCTAGCTATCATACAGACCGGATTTTTAATCTTAGTTTTCCAATCAACTTTGTAAATGTTCCCTATTCTATTTCCAGTTAATAGAGTGTCACCTTGATAATTTTTAACTAAGCATGCATGTTTATGAAATTCAACCTTGTACCCTATGTCACATATTTGACTAATGCTTAATAGGTTAAAATGCAAGTTTTCTACTAGAAGCACATTGTTTATAGACAGATTGCCATGGACAATCTTACCCTTGCCCACGGCTCTACCTTTTGAGTTGTCGCCGAAAGTTATCATTGCTTTGGCTTCATTAATGATGTCAGCTAATAGTCCACTGTTTCCAGTCATGTGTCTTGAGAATCCTCTGTCCAAGTACCATTCCGAGTTTTCTAACCGCTTGCTCCTCCTGACCTGCAAAAAAAGAAATATTTACACCTTTCTGGTACCCACATTCAGTTGGGTTCGTGGTTGATTAGTCCCTTTGGGATCCAGACTTTAATAAGTCGGATAACTTTTCTAGTAATGGTTTTAATCGATTTTCCGGTACTCGACTTGACAACTTCTTGTCTGCCGAATAGTACCTTAATTTGTCGTAGTGGTGATGGTGTATTACTTCTATATGAGCGTGTGTATGCTTGTCTGTTTGCTGACCGGTTGACTTTCCTTCTCTAAGGATGAAGCCATTTCTCCGATTCAGTTGGACCTACATATTTTATTTTATTTTACGGTTTTGAATCACGTTCTGTCTCATTGTCGGTTGAAGAGTTCTTGACAAATCTTACAAATGGAAGATTGTCTTTTGTGAGTTTCATCCCGTTGGGATAGTTCTGGTTGGCGGATCTTTTGTTTTTGTATCCGAGACCAAATTTGCTTTTGGGATGTCTTTTATATTTACACATCTAGTTCACCGCTTCACGAGATCTTTCCAAGCAGCCGTGATATATTTTGTTCTTTCATCTTCTCCAAGTACCGGTTGAACTGTCTCCTTGAGCTTCTCATTTTCGAAGGATAGTTCGGCCGGTTCATATACCGTGGTTTCGCTTAGCTCACCAACGGTACCACTTGACTCACCGGTTTCATGGATTGACCGAGTCGGTATATAAGCAGACAAGTTTCTGAACTCAGCGACCATGTCGTTGAGTGCAGTAACTAGGTCTTCTTTGGTAAATTCTTCAGAGGAAAAATCAAATACCTCTTCTTCATGTGCCATGAAGCAAGTAACTCTTTCTTCTTCATTTTCGGTGTCGGAGTAAGCCCAATCGCTTCCACCGTCAGATGCTATGAGTGCTTTCTGGATCTCATTCTCTTCACCGATTTCGGTTTGCTGCCGGTCATTCCTTTGATATTCATTTCTTTGGTTGTCGTTTCTGTGATAGTCGTTTCTCTTGTAGTTGTTTCTTTGATAGTCGTTTCTCTGGTAGTCGTTTCTTTGATAGTCGTTTCTATGGTAGTTACTCACCGGTTTTCATTCATCTCGTCTTGGCCTTCTGCATTCCGACCTGTAATGACCAAAACCATCATAGTTAAAACATCTTACATTGGATTTGTCGGCATAATTATAGTTGAATTTTTTGTTCGATGGTTGATTCTTTTTCATGAATCTCCCGAATTTCTGTGTTAGCATGACCATCACGTCTTCACTGATCTTATCAGCGCTTTTGATGGGAACCAGAGCGGCTGATACAGGGACCACTAGCTCCACAGATGTCACTAGAGCTCTAGTTGCGTTTAATGTTGCTGCTTCATCTTAGATCCGAGATTTCATCTCGAATTCAAAAGCTTTCAGATCCTCAAGTATATCATGCAGCTTCATCTGCCCGAGGTTACCTGCTTCCCTCATCACCATGGTCTTTATATCCCATGCGCTTGGTAGAGATCTTAATGCTTTCACAATGATCTCCCAGTTTTCATATCTCTTTCCATGTGTGTACAACTCGTTGACCACACTGGTGAACCAGTCACTAAATTTTTTCATGTTTTCTCCCGGCTTCATCTTGATGTTCTCATACTTTTGAGTTGCCACCAAGAGTTTATTTTCCTTAGTTCTTTCATTTCCTTCATGAACCTGAATGATAGTTTCCCAGGCTTCCTTTGCGTTTTGACAGTCTTTGATTTTGTTGAACGTATTATCGTCTATAGCTTTGAAGATGTGTCTCATGCAATGGTTGTCCAGGTTACTTCTTCTTCTATCTTCAGCCGTCCATGTTCCACTCTCCTTTACAATTTTTATTGGTCCATCCTTTAGGATGGTTTTCATCTCATCATCCAAAGTTATCAGATGTAGATACATCTGAACCTACCAGCCGTTGAATGCCTCGCTGTTTAGCATCGGTGACTTATCATTGTGAGTCATGCTTCCCATCTTTTTTCGGTTGCTTGAGTGTTAAGATTCCTTCTCTGATACCACTTGTTAGGATCGGGATGGCCGATAGGGGACCAGGGTCCGGCTAGTCGGTAATCTCTAACAACACAACACAAATTGGAACTAATTCGGTTAAATACTAGAACCACTCTTAACACTACATAGATTGTCACAGACTCTTGAACTGAGTTCAAGTGCGGAAATGTCCGTTTCAATCTAAAGCAACGTATGTGATTCGGTTTGGAAGGTATTTAGGAGATATCGGTGTAAGGAGAAAGTCGGTTCGGTTAAGGGAGTTATTAGTTATTTCGGTTGAGATTTTAGGTGTTTTGGTTCGGTTAAAGTAGATGAGCCGGAATGTAAAGATGAAGAACACAAGACAAGATTTTATGGATGTTCGGAGTTGAATCTCTTACGTCACCCCTTCTTCTCAAACAATGAGAAGGATATTCACTAACTGAAATATTACACAATACACTACACAATCCGAACGAGACTTATTTACTACTCGTCGGTTACACCACTCACACAGTGATGTAATACTTTTACACTTAGTAAAATACACAGATTTCTTCTTAGAACAGTTTCATTTTGAGAACAGAATAGCTAAATCAACTCAGGAGGTTCTTTGGGTTTGAATGTGTGAAAAGCTTCGTTGATTCTTGCTCGCGCGCGTTGTCTAAATTTATTGTTCTTGGCTTCCTTTATATAGAGAATATGACAACGGTCATATTTCTTTCTCATTCATTGATTGGTCAGCCGAACCGGTCAGGTTCAGGTAGCGTGCACGCCTTGTCATTTTGGACATATGGCAGACATGCATTAGCCGACCGCCTGTATCAGAAGGTTGCATGTGTTCTTGGATAATTAATGATCATTTCTTTTGTTGCATGCTTCTGACTCGAATCAGGGATCCTTCTTGTGTTCATTATCCAAGAAATTCATTACATCATCTTTCATAGATTTCATCAATTTGAGTATTTTCTCGTTGGCCTTAAGATCTTCGATTTTTAGCCAACCGGAAAAGATGCTTCATCAGATTTTTCATTTGAGCCTATCCAGTTTAGAGAAGTAGCATCTCTTTGAGACAGAATGTCTCAACAGTTCCGGTGCGGTTACCTGCAAAAGCAACATTGAGACTGGTTAAGTTCTTTGTCCTGTTAAAATTAAGTTACTTAATTTTTCTAACAATCTAAATAAAATATAATGTAAATATTTTTAATAAGTTAAATGCAAATTTTAAATTTATATTATATTAGAATATAAATTTTTTTATAAAAAGTTTAATAAAAATTTAAATTTTAATTATTTTATATTTATAGAAAAATTTAATTTTAATAAGTTTAATGCAAATTTAAATTTAATTAAATAAATTTCATGTAAAAGATAATTGTTTTTTAAGAATTAATAATAAATTTAAGTCTAATTAAAATTTAATGAAAATAAGTTTAATACAAAAATCAAATTATATTAGATTAAATTAAAAAAATTATAATTTTTATAAGTTTAATGAAAATTATGTTTAATGTAAAATAAATAAAAAAATATTTATGAATTAATGAGAAAAATAAGTTTAATTCAAAATTTAAATTTTTTTATAAAAATAATAAGAGTATTTAAAAAATATATTCTTAAGAAATATATAAGTATAAAAAGAAATAAAATTTAATGTAAAATATGTTAAATAAAAATTTAAATTTAATAAAAAAAGTTAAATGGACAATTTATATAATGTTAGATTAAATAGAAAATTTGCATTTTTTATAAGTTAAATGCAAATTTAAATTTAATAAAAATATTTTCAATATAAAATTAAAATTTAATGAGAAAATAATTTGTATAAAAATTAGTAATTATATGTTAAAAATAAAATTAAATAAAGTAATAATTTTGATTTAAATTTGATGTATTTAAAATTTAAATTAAATATTATTAAATAAAAAATGTAAAATAAGATTTAAATTTGATATGTTTGAATTCTTATAATTTTTAAAATTTAAAAATGTTAAATTATATTATGTATCCAAAAAATAAACGTATAATACATAAAAAAAATATTGTAATTAAACGCTGACATATAATGAATGAGAATTCTAATAATATCCTGTAATTAAAATATATTGTATATTGTATAGATTTAAATTTTGGACCCTACATATGAACTTGAAAATAAAGAAAAGGTATAGACATTATAAAATATAAAACTTAGATAGAACTATAGGTTGGACAACAAAATTACATTTTAAAAGAATTATATTTTTCTCACAAACCTTGGTACCTTATTCTTCCGGGCAACACACATTACTCTCGATCTAATTGGATTATCACTTTTTGGATATATAAGAGATTCTCTTACTGTTCAATCCGCAATTGATATAGATAGATCTATCTCCATAAATGATAAATTGATCCATGATTATATATGTAAGGAGAAAGTATATATTTCGGCGACCAAACCATTGATATCACTTATTAGAGAAAAGAATCGATCGTCGGATTACTTTGAACAATAAAGCTTCTGGTAGAGACATTTCTTACTCATTATTGACATTTTTATCAAATGAAATATAAATTATATCAATAATATTATCTCATAAAATAATATTATAATTAAATAAAAAAATATTAACTAAAATATTACAAGTTTTTAATAATGTTTTAAAGATTTTAAAAAAATTAAACTAAAAGAAAAATTTGTATACTAAAATACTGAAGTAACTCCATACAAGATAAAAATAACAATTATTTCATAAACCGAAAAAAAGACAAAGAAAATTATACATTTCTTATCATGGTTTCCAAAAATGACAATAACGAATTTTACAAAATGTTCATACCCAAAGACATGATGTATGAAATGCTTCTTGGTTAGCTTCTTTTTAATCTCTATCGCCTGAGATGGTCAGCTTCTTTTTAATCTCTACCGCCTGAGAATATTTAGTTCAAACCACAGTGTTATTATGTTATTGAATTAGAAATAGACTAAAGTGTATTTCATCAAATTGAAATCGAAAAATATGAATACAAAACAAACAATCAGAATAGGAACAGATCATCAAAGTACTCTTAAATTGAACCATAGATCGTTCAACCGATTAAAACAATATGATGCAAAGTATTACTCAAGGAGCCTTAGGTTCATATTTCAAGGAAAAAAATACATGAATAATACCTGATATTTGTTTGCAGAAAGGTTTGAGTAACTTGATTTTGTCAATTCAGTAAGGAAATGCCCTGTTATATGTTTAGAAGATGGAAATTAATCCGTTAAGATAGAAAATAGAAGTGACAAAAAATTTTACATGAATAGATTTGGCAAATGCCCTGTTAATGAGAGACATAACTAGATTTGGCAATTCAGATACATGAATTGACCTATTTAATAATAATAAAATGATTCAAATAACAAGTGTACTAGGAAAGTAGTGCAATATTGACTCTAATCAAAAGTTGAGAATTGGAATCACATCATCTTCATATTTCTATCTAAAGCAACATATTACATCGTTCAATTCTTTAAACAATAAGATCAGAACTGCATAACAAAGTGTACTTAAGAGCATATTTACCTATAAACATCATTGATTGTAGTTTATTTGCATTTGAACTATTTAAAAGGCAAAATTGTCTATACAATTTTTAAATTAGGATCATATTAGTACTCATGACCAATGCCATCAATCCCGCGCCATTAATTATTTCATAAAAAAATTAAACATGGAACAAGATCACACATTTTTGTATTTGAAAAAATTACCAAAGGTAGGATAAGAAACATACAGCACAATTCTGATTTCCTCTTGTATTATGAAATTTGTAGGGGGAATTGCTTGTTAATAAGGGCAGAATTGCTCCATTTCAAGAATATCAGCAACACATGCAAAATATATATCTACTTGGCGTCATGCTTTACTCGGGCATGAGATTGAAGAGCACTGTCGGAGGTGAATGTCCTACAAATAGATTTTATAATGCAAAAAGTTAAAACGAAGTCGCAAATTCAAAAACATAATATGTTCTTTTAGAAGTAAGCATACTTGGTGCAGGATTTGTAAGTGATTTTGGCATCAAATTTTGGGCTTTGTTGTCCTTTTCCTGCTTGCTTTACTAGATGAGGAGTAGCTACATGAGCTACCTTTTTCCCCATCTGAAGTTTATAATATTTGCATCATCCAAAAATAGTCCATAATTGTGTCGATATGTAATGAAAAACGTGATTTTTTGAAAACACAATTTTCTAACCTTTCTTTTGAGGGGTGATATCAGCCTTCGCCTTCTTAGCTTGAACAGGAATCTTTGCTGCATTTTCTCTCTTCTTATCATTAATAGGCTTCAATAGAAAACATTGTCAAAATTTTTTAGCAGACCCGCAAAAATTATTTAGAAACCTAAAAGAAAAAGTAAAATTAAAGATACCTTCTTGGGAGTTGGGTTTCCTCTTCATCATCAGAGTCATCTTCATCATCATCTGAGTCATCAAAATCACCTTCCATATCCTAAATCAACAACCACGAATAAATAAAATATTAGATAGGCTATTTGAACCTTCGTCAAAGTTTTTTCATTATCTGAATAACAGTAAAACATGAATTAATTTATCAGAGTAATATTAGATTCATCAAAGCTATCCTTTTTTGGCTCAACAATGCTCACCTTTTGCTTGGAAGATGTTTCAGGCTTTGTAACAGTTTTAGCCTTAGTTGCAATGGGTTTTACAGCCTCCACCTTAGCTGTTACAATTTTAACATATGTATTCATCTTTAGCAAGCAAAAACTTACCAACATCAGGAATGGGGCACAAGGTCTTCATCTTCCTCATCATCATCTTAATTTAACAATTGGATAAGATTGTCTTGTTTAAGGAAGATCTCCTTAAGCTGCTTTGACCACAAGAATTGTACTTCAGATTAATTTATCAAAAACGATGAAAATTGCTCTTCAGAATTATACTTCAGATATTCTTGTCTTGTTTAAGGAAGATCTCCCTAAGACTGCGTGAACATCTAAGAGATCAACATGAAAATATATATTATGAATGATTCTAATATCATGAAAAACAGAGAACATAAATAATGATTTTCCACTACCCACCATTCTAAGAGTCCTGGTTAGTGTTCTCAAATCTACACAATGCTGGATTACAAATTAGATTTCCTGGTTAGTGTTCTATTTGCTCCCAAATACTATCCTCTTATATATGCTCTCTCTTCGCTTCCCCCAAATTAATATTCTCTTTTGAAAAGTAGTACTAGAATCGGTAACAATACTAAAATCGGATTAAATTTTAGGATATCATATCATTATTATCAGTAATTGAGGATTTTGAAAAATAAAATATGTTGGTCGTGGGTATGTAAGGAACATCATTTTCCAAACTTACAACAACAAATAAACAAAGAAACTAAAGACAATCAAACACAGACTAACGAGAAAAGCATAGAAAACAATACAAACGTAAAAGAGAAGAGCAGAACGAACCAAAATTAGAAAAGGGATGCAAGTGATCCATAGATGTGAATACTCCCAAATCCAAGAGTCTCGAGTTTAATCTGAACCATATTCATCAACCGAACCGACTGCCGAGACCAGATACCCAATCCGAATAGCAGTTCTGTTAATATGAACGTGAAGATCCTCCAGTGATTGTCATTAACAAGTTTAACCATACGAATAACCTACTTCAACCCTAACGCAAAGATGCTGGAGAAGAGGAATAGACATGGAAGACGACTAGATCCTCGGGCATTTTCACGGTGGACGAAGTCGGCATTTGGTTGCCAGGCGCAACTTGAATCGTCGGTCGACCGCATTTGGTTGCCAAGCGAGCCCATTGAAGACTTCTATATATATGGTGAAGAGTGATTTCCGTAAGATTTAACATCATCTCTTATAGATAGGGTTTATAGATTTATGTAAGATTTACTTTTTAATTTTAGGAATTTTCTTGTTAAGATTTACTTTTTTTTAAATTGTCTTGGTTTTTGAGAATTTGTTAAGATGTACTTTTGACTTTTGAAATTTTTATGTTATTTGTTTTACCCACATTTTCCCTGAGGTTGATTGAGAATCTTAATTTAATATTCTTAAATATCTATCTTCATATCTTATTATTAAATAAAATTTAAAATTTCAAACCTAACATTTTATTATTATTTTTATTATATATCAATGTTTTTAAAATATTTAAATTTAATATATATATTATATGAGTTTTTATTATTATTTCAATTTTTTATTTTTTTAAATTAAGTTATATAATGCTAATAATTTAATATATATATGTATAATTTTTATTTTTATATATAATGAAAAATAATAAAAAAATTATTTTTATTTTAATAGTGAAAGCTAATTCGACGAGAAATTGTCTTTTCATTTTATTTCGTGTTTTGGAACACTAGTAAAAAAAGAGGTATCAGTAAGGGCGAAAACTGTTACTGAAAGCATCAAAAGCCGTTACTGAAAACAATCAGTAACGGCAAATGAAACCGTTACCATTCGTTACAGACACACTCGTCACAGAAACTTCTCAGGTATCAGTAACGGCTTTCGAAAGCCGTTACTGATAGTCATTGAACAACAGTAACGGTACTAGCCAAGGTAAAACCGTCACCGAAACTTCTCAGGTATCAGTAACGGTTTTCAAAAACCGTTACTGATAGTCATTGAACAACAGTAACGGTACTAACCGAGTTAAAACCGTTACTGTTGTTCAATTACTATCAGTAACGGCTTTCGAAAACCGTTACTGATACCTGAGAAGTTTTTGTGACGGTTTTTGTTTTGTTAAACCGTTACAGAGCAAATTACAGTAACGGTTTTTTAATGTATAAAACCGTTACTAAATAATAATCGTTTTTGTTATATATATATATTTCATATTCATTTGTACCTATATAAACCTAACATTCAAATAATCTAACTTCATCTAACAATCTAATCATTCAACTTAATCTAACAATCGAATAATCTAACTTAATCCAGCAATCCAATAATTTAACATTCAAATAATCTAACTTAATCTAACAATCCAATAATCTAAGATTCAAATAATTTCACTTAATCTAACATCAAATAAACCAACATTCAATCATCTAGCAGCCTAACATATATACAAATAATCTAACATCAAATAAACCAACATTCAATCATCTAGCAGCCTAACATACAAATAATCTAACATTAAATAAACCAACATTCAATCATCTAGCAGCCTAACATACAAATAATCTAACAATGCTATAAAATCTAACTATCAAACATTCATTTTAAAGAACTAAACTGGATTTGAAAGAGAAGCAGCGTTAGACACTCAACAACAGGGACAACTTCAAACAGGGCAAAATTTAAAAAAAAATCTTCCAAATAGAGAAATAGAAATCGAATCAACTAACCTGGATTTATGAAATACATTCAAAAAGAAACAAATTTTGTCAAATATTGAAAGAAAGAACTTACCTGAACGTTTATTGTTTGCCAAATCTGCCAAATCGTTTTGCTGTTCAAATCGTTTAGTGCCAAATCAAAACAAAATCAAATAAATTTGGTTTATTGTTTGCATAATTCAAAATTTAGGCAGCTTAAAATAAAAAAGAAAGCCACAACTAATGGCCAGTTTAAGTACTAGTGTGAAAATTTATCAATAATTTCATTCAAGCTAAACTATGATGATTCCATAAAATACATTCTGTGATTCATTCAAGCTAATCAATAATCTTATCAATAAAATATACTCTATGATGATTTCATCTTGGATAATTTCAAGCTAAACTATGATTCCAAAAACACCTAAAAACAACTTCCAAATTTATGATTCAACTTAAATTATGCATCAAAAAAAACCGGCAATAAATCCTAAGAAAACTGGAAAATTGTCATCTATCTTGTTCAATAAAATCTTAAGATAAACCCTAAATAGAAATATCATAAATAAGCCAAGGGAAGCAAATAAATATCAGAATGTAGAAGAAGTAAAACCCTAAGATAAACAAATGAAGAAGTGTTTACTTACCTGAATGCAGAAGAATTAGCGACGGCGGAAGAATTCTATTTGAACCAGCGGCGGAAGAGGAAGAAGAACCCGCGGCGGAACCGAAGAAGAAGAAGACAGAGCGGAGAAGAGGAAGAAGAACCCGCGGCGGAACCGGAGAAGAAGAAGAAGAACTTACCTATTTGTAGATCGAAGGCGGCGAATTACGTACTCTTTCTTGTTTGCAGATCGAAGGCGGCGACGGAGGAAGAAAACAAAGGAGAAGAGAGAAGAAAGAAAGAAGAAAAAAGAAAGAGAACGGCGTAATAGGGTAAAATTAGAGTATTAGTAACGGCTTTAGATAAACCGTTACTGATAAGAAAATAAGTATTTGTAATGGTTATAATCTTAAACCGTTACAGATAAGAATCCCACAAATCTTATCACGAGACAGTATCAGTAACGGTTATACTAAAACCGTTACTGATAACCTTGTAGAAGACGAAACGTCAGTTAACGTATTAGTAACAGTTATGAGTAAACCGTTACAGATACGTATCAGTAACGGTATCTGTCTAAAACCGTTACTGATAAAAATCTCACAAATCTTATCATGAGACAGTATCAGTAACGGTTATACTACAACCGTTACTGATACTTTTAATTTGAAAAAATAAAATTAACTTGTTATTATCTGTAACAGTTTTTTCTTATGTCCGTTACTGTTTCCTTCTATTAGTAACGGTTTTTAATAGTCGTTACTGATATGTTTATAACAGTAACGATCTTTAATAGCCGTTACTGATAAAAATCTTCAGTAAGGGCGTTCGACTGCCGTTACTAAGCATCGTTACAGAAACCTATTTTTTCACCAGTGGAAAAGATATATGAAATTGAAGCAAACTATGATGAATTTGATGGTCGTTTTTAGGTGTATCAAAATTTGGGTAGATAGATACACCCTGTTTCCAAATGGAATCTCACGCTAGATTTGGGTTTGAAGACATACCTCCATCCGATTTAAATTTGGAATTTGAGAGGTTCTTGATTTCCTCACCTGTTCTCCTAGTATTAGAGGCTCCAGACTTGTACTTTTCTCGTCCAGACTTGTTACAGTTATAGGCTCCAGACGGGAGATTCTCCATATCCATCGGAGTTGCCTTGGAATTTCCTCTTGCCCTTGTAACAATAATGGTTGGGCGTGATTCAGCCATACGAATGGTAGATTCTCAAACAAAATCAACCAAATGCAGATTCTACCTCCTGTCTAGGGCACAAACAATCACACATAAAACACTATGAAATTTAAATTAAGGTTGTCCAAAAAAAATGATTTCAATAACAAGCTTCAGATATTAATCCTGAATCGATCTAAATCCAGAGTGAAACAGGAATTTGATAAGCAATTTTCTAATCAAATCGACGACATCGATCGAGATCTGTGTCCAATAGTAATCGAAAAGAAAGGAATGAAATAACCCGATTAGCGGACTTCAAGAATTCGACGCCTCTTGCAGACCGACTGTTTCTTATGGCTCGCGGATGGAAATCCTCCAGGAAGTGTTGAAAACCTTCTAGAGATTACAGAGGGCCGATAAGCCTCCATCCTTAAAGACAGCGCTTGCGGAAGAAAAGCGAAAAAAGTCGCTCTGGCGATTTCCGAAACTTTGTAACTTCAAGAAATAGTCCGTCCTCCGTTAATAATGATCGATCTCCAGAATGGTTGCAGGAAAGAAAAGAGCACATTGGTAGAGACAAAGTGCAAACGTTTCTGACGCGGAGATCTTACGCGGAGATCTTGAACAGTGAAGCCAAATCCGCGAGAATAATCGCCATTCTTGACACTTTCTCTCTCTAGGCACGAATAACTTTATTGTTTGAAAATGTTATTATGCATATTTTATAACTATTTTTAATTGATTAATATTAATTCACAAAATTATGATATATGAATTATCAGATTTATATGGTAATATATGTAAACCATAAATATCAAACTTTTCAATTTTTTAACAAATTCAATTCCACGAATTTTTAAAATTATAAAATAAATGATTAAGTTCAAAGATCACAAATCCAATCATTACTTTGTAAATAAACTTGATTTATAAATGACAGTTTTTTCAAATATATATAAATAAACATTTTAAGAATATGCAACTAAAGTAATCATTTTGCAAATATATAACTAAATTAGTCACTTAGATATATAACATAATTTTTATAATGAAAAACCTAATAGTTTTAATAATTTCTTCAAACGGCACAGTTACGAAATAAGTAGCCTAAATATTGTAATTAACTATGCATCATATTTTCTCATTACAATAGTGTGTCAAGTTGTGGAAGTTGTTTTATAAGTGATCAATTTTTCAAACATATGTAAATTAAATAAAAAAATTGCAAATATATGCAACTAAAATAGTCACTTACGTATATAACATAAATTACATAACCAAGAGTATAACAATTTTAATAATTTTTTCATACTCCATATTTGCTAAATAAGTAGCACAATTTTTTAATGTTTAAATACGTTATTTTCTTATATTTATTATACAGTTAGCAAACAAAATCGGAAATTATATTAGGAAAGAAAATCTGGAAATTAGAAAAATTCATATTATTTAGCTACCTTATTATTTGCATTGATCGTTATATTGCCTGTTGTGTTTTTTGTTGTTATATTCTATTTATATAAAATATAAAGGTCATTGAAATAAATTTTAAAAATTAATTACTCTTTTACTAACATTTTTACTAAAAACTCAAATTTTTAGTTTTTTTTATCATTTTTACTCAAGAAGATCAAGGTACCAAGGTTTATTGTCTGAAATTATGAACAAAAAGAGAAAACAAAAATGTAATTCATTTGAATTTGCTTATGGGTTCTTCTAACATTTAGAAAGATTTCAGTTTTGATAATGTCATCAGATAATATAATAATGTACATGGTTCTTCCACATTTAAAGAGATTTCAATTGTTTGTTTTGATTGTTTTTTCTATAAACTAATCAATCACTTTTTTCTGTCTATGATCTTTTGTCAATAAACTTTCCCAAAGTTATTTCTTGACATCTATGCCTTTGATTATCAGGAATTAGATTTTTTTGTGGGGTTTTGCTCTGCTGCTTAGAATAGACTAGCATCTAACACCAAACATTCCAGTTATTGGACCTTTACAACAAAAATTGGATTGTAAATTCTTCATATCAAGGCTTCTACTTCTCTCAAGTACATATGTAGTATGTTATTTGTCGATGGAGATGTCAAAGCAAAGGCCCCCATCCTGAAAGATTTCATGAATTGGAGGCATATTAGAATAACTCTCAAATTATTTATAGAGTTAGCCCTAATGCAGCTAATGGTTGAATAGATGATGGTGATACAAATTCTTTGACTTTGTCATTTTAGAGGAAATATGGTGCTAATGGTTGAGCTTCTGAATTTGAATTTGAGTGGGTCAAACAATTTATTGAAATTTCTTGATGTAAGCTTAAGTTTTTTTTTCTGCTGCTCTCTATATATTTACAAGATTTCAATTATTTTTATTTTATGATTCTTTTGAAACCTACTTTAAAAGCACGAGAAAATCTAAATATAGAAAGCGTGTAAAAACATATAGTGGAATGAACTAAAATCTCTTTATTATTGCATTCACATACTTTTTTTCTACTCACAACTCTATTGAATGGTTGTAACATGATGCATTTATTTAGTTTCTTTTTTGAATATATAACTGTTGACACATTTATGTATTGTATGTTAAACATGATCAATTTCAGATCATGAAGGTGAATCAAATGTGAGGCATATTCACCAAATGTGAGGCATAAATATGTCGGATATTGCTTCCATGGAGTATAGTCGTTTGTGGTTGTCCCAAATAATATTAAGTTCAAAAATATATAAGTATAAAACGTAATAAAATTTAATACAAAGTTGAATGTAAATTTAAATTTAATAAAAATATTTTTGTTGTAAAATTTAAATTTAATGAGAAATTATATTTATATAAAAAATAATTATTATTATGTTAGAAATAAAATAAAATAAATTTTTTGATTTAAAATAAATTTATTTAAAATTTAAATTATATTTGATTAAATAAAAAAATGTAAAATAAGATTTTAATAAATCTAATACAAATTCTAATAATATTTTTAACATTTACAAATTTAAACTAAAACTAAGGAAATGGTATAAATTTATTTATTTACAAACTAAACATGGATTATTTAAAATTGAATTCTTATAATTTAAAAAATTTATAATGCGAAAAAAGATAAATTATGTCATGCATATAAAAACAAACCTATCATGCATAAAAACATATTAGGCATTTAAAATAGAAATATTATACTACAATGCATAAAAACATATCATGTATCTAAAATAAAAATATAAAAATATAAATTTAAATAGGATGAAAAGAAAACTTACGTTAACTCATAAACCATATATAATGAAGGAAAATTCTAATAATATCATGCAATTAAAATATATTGTATAGTGTTATTCAAATAGTTATATATAGTAAACACATTAAAAAGATAAAATAAAATTAAAATACATGTATCACCAACATTAAGCGACTTTACTACATGACAACAATATCTAGCATATTTACGTCTCTCATTTGATTCACCTTAATGATATGAGATTAATTCTGTTTAACATATAAAACATAAAGATGTCAATTGTATATTAAAAAGGAACTAAATAAATACATCAAGTTACAACCATTCAATAGAATGTGAATATAAAAAATTCATGTCAATGCAATAATAGAGAGATCATTTTAGTTCATTCCACTAGATGTTTTACACGTTTTCTGCATTTATATTTTCTTGTGCTTTTGAAATAGGTTCCAAAAGGATGATAAAATTAAAATCATTAAAACCTTGTAAATATGTAGAGAGCATCACATAACTCTTACATCATTCAATTTCAATATATTGTTCTACCAATTCAAATTCAGAAGTCCAACCACTAGTACCATATTGCTTCTCCAAAATTTGGATCACAATGATCTATTTTGTGTTAAACAAATTTGTCAGTCTAATCATTAGCTGCCTTAAGAATAACTCTCTAAATAATTTGATAGTTATTCTAATATTCATCCAATTCACGGAATCTCTCAAGGTGAGGGACTTTAGCTCTAGCTCTAATATCTCCATTAATTTTGCCTAACAAGTAACATAATAAATATGAATTTGTAAATAATGAAAAATGAATTGAAATTGTAAAATATAAAACCAAGATAGAACTATAGTTTGGAAGGACTATGACACATTATCCTTGTATGCTAAAAGTAGAAACTAAAAGTAAATGTATCAATAGTTTCAAAATTTAGATTTCATAAAGAATATGGATCGCAACCTGTGCATTAATTAAATATTTTCTTTTATCAACAAATAAGTGTATAACCCATGATGCATGTTTCTACAGTCACGTATATTGTGTTATTTGTCACCTTATTAGAAGCCTAAAAAATAAAATGCAAGTGATGAAAAGGAACATCAACTTGACTGCTATTAACAAATTGATATAAAAAATTTACTAAAAACTCTTTGAATGAGAGTAGTTCTAAAACTCAACGAGAAACAAACAACTCACTTTTTCATCACACTAATATTCAAAAGTGTGAAACACTATCGTGAGAAATGTAGCAAAACAATTTAATAAATTCAAACAAAATCAGAAACTTGAAAACAAATTTGAAATTATAATTATGTCTACTTTACCATATAAAAAATAACTTGAGCGAATGGAGAAGCCTTCATATGAAGAATTTACCATTCAATTGTGGTTTCAAAAGTCCATTAACATTCGATATATAACCAATAACAAGAATGTTTGGTTTTGGTTTCCATTCTATTCTAATAAGTAGAGCGAAAACCCCCAAGAAATTCTGATCCCTGATAATCAAAGGCATAAATGTCAAGAAATAACTTCAGAAAAGTTTACTGACAAAAGATCATAGACAGAAAGATGAGATGAGACATGGGTATTAGTATGTAGAAGATGATGACCAAGTTACGATCCAAATAAAGAATTTAGAGGATTATTAATGACTTTGTAGAAGTAACCATCAAAAGTAACAATTGATTAGTTCATAGAAAAAAAATAATCAATAAATGTTACGATTCAATTCAATATAGTGTTGATCATATTTGGATCGTTCCTCGGCTTCCTTGTCCTTCGCGAGACAAATACGATTTTAGGAGGAGTATTGAATAGTTTCAGATCATCGTCCTCCTTGTCCTCCATTTTCTTCACTGCATTCTTTTCATCCTTTTTCTTCACTACCTTATTTTCCCCATTTTCTTCACTGCCTTCTTTACCGACTTTTTCTTCTCTATCTTCTTCACTTTCTCCTCAATCGGATCATTCTCAATGTTCTCAATGTTCTCCATGGGATGCTTCTTAACGTTCTCAATTTTCTCCATCGGATCCTTCTCAACGTTCTCAATGTTCTCCAGCGGATCCTTCTCAACGTTCTCAATGTTCACCATCGGATCCTTTTCAATGTTCACCATCAGATCCTTCTCAATGTTCTCCACTTCTTATTTGATCTCAACTTCTACATTGTTCTCCAATTCTTCTTTCTTCTCCACTTCTTCTGTCTTCTCCTATTCTTCAATGTTCTTCTCCAGCCTCTCCTACAATGTCCTTCTCTTCTACAATGTTCTCAATCGACTCTTTCTTCCCCTCCACCTCTAAAATGTCCTCTTGATCAACAATGTCATGAAAAATTGCTCCAATATTCGAATCTAAATTATCATTATCCATATCATTCACATTCTCTTTCTCCTACAAAATAAAAATTGCTGGGTCAAATTATTTTGACTAAGTGTTGAAATAATTTACCCTCTGATATTTTGATGATGAAATAACTTATGAGTTTCGATACAGGTGTATTGAAACAATACGTTATAAGAATTGGATCTAATGAGGGTCATTAGACCGATTTTGATTTTCATTCGCATAAAATTAGACACACAGTCTAACTCATCGGAGTTAGACGTGCAGTCTAATAGACGTGTAAATTAGACAGACGGTCTAATAAGTACATGGAATTAGACATGAGTTTAATAGAATTAGACATACAGTCTAACTCATCGGAGTTAGACGTGTAGTCTAATAGATGTAAAGAATTAGACGCAAGTCTAATGAATACACGGAATTAGACATAAGTCTAATAGAATTAGACGTACAGTCTAACTCATCGGAGTTAGACGTGTAGTCTAATAGATGTAAAGAATTAGATGCAAGTCTAATGAATACACGAAATTAGACGCAAGTCTAATGGAATTAGACGTAAGTCTAATATATTCGGAATTAGACGTGTAGTCTAATATATTTGTAATTAGACGGGTAGTCTAATTGATAATCGAAATTAGATGTGTAGTCTAACTCAGTGGAGTTACACGTGCTGGTCTAATGGTTATTGAATAATTAGACGTGAGTCTAACTCCTTCAGACAGGTCTGAGGTAGAACCGGAATTAGACGTGCAGTCTAACTCAGTGGAGCTAGACGTGTCGGTCTAATGGTTATTGAATAATTAGACGGGTAGTATAATTAGTGAAAGTTAAACGTGAGTCTAACTCCTTCAGACAAGTCTGAGGTAGAACCGGAATTAGACGTGTTAGTCTAACTTAGTGGAGTTAGACGTGGCAGTCTAATGGTTATTGAATTAGACGCGAGTCTAATTCTATTAGACCAGGCGGTCTAATAGACGTTTTTCATTAGAAGGAGTTGACTTATTTCATTAGACTGATTTTCAAAATCCGTCTAACTGAAATACGTCTAATGCTCATTTTAAGTAGTACGCTTGAATCTAGCATTTCTCCTACCCACGTGTTATAGCTGTACCCTACTTATGCTCCACTTTCTTGTGAATATTAGTACAACAGCTATATGCATCCAATCAAGGAATGCCACGTAACAGAATTTTCCTCACATTACCCGTTTTGCAGGTACATCACTGATGGAATATTCGGCGCACTACCAGTTCTGTATGGCCACGATCCTTGTGCTCAGAACCTGTTGTGTACAATGGAGTCTTTCCAATGGAAGAGTGCCACGTATCATTTGTTAGGATCGGGGACGCCCTTGGAGGACCGGGTTGTTTCCGGTTTCTGGAAGGGTAGCCACTTACACCACACAACACACTTTGGTGATAGTCCGGTTAGAGACTATGACGTTTCTCAGCACTATGCAAACTGTCACAGACTCTTGAACCGGGTTCAAGGGAGGAAATGTCTGTTTCAGTCTGAAGCAACGTACGCGACTTGGATGAGGTTTATGAGGAGTCAGTTTTAGAGATATGAGTGGACCGGTTTTGATTGAGGAGTAAGATTATGTTTGGTTTGTATTTTGGTTTTAGAGTCAAGTAATAAACGACATGAGACAAGATTTTTTATGGATGTTCGGAGCAAACCCTCCTACGTCACTCCTTCCTCTCAGGTTATGAGAAGGATCTCCACTAACTTTCAAAGTTACAACAATTACACTTCCGGTCGAGCCTAACTCGCTACTTGCCGGTTACACCAACTCATTCTTGATGTAATACACTAACACAATACAAATAAAGCTTTCGGTAAATTACACAACGGTTTTGGATCGTGCGTGAGATTTCTTTCTCTCTCTTAAGATGTTCGTGACTGTCATTAATGAGGTCGCTTCGTCTTCCTTTTATAGTGAAGGGCATTCCAACGGTCACTTTCTTCTCACCGTGGGATTGGTCAGTTTAAAGTCACGCCGGTTCAGAGAGGTTGCTTACACGTTTCAACTTCCTGACACTTGGCAAGCATGAAGATACCTGTCAGGTATAAATGACGTAACCAGTTTGCAGATTTGGACACATGTCAGGCATGCACCTTCTGGCTGTCTGAGTCGGATCAGTAAATCATCATTGTTTTGATCGCATGCTTTTGATCCGGATCTTATCTTCTTTTATTTCTCCAAGACACGTCTATTTCGTCACATTACGTCATCTTTGTAACTCTTAGTTTCTGGTTGACTCTGTCATAGTATAATTCGACTGGGATGTAGGCTTTTATTTGCTAGCCGGTCTGTTGAGAATGTTAAGACCGGTTCCTCTTGATCCTTACTTGATCATTTGGAACTAGATTACTTTGATATGTTCTTCAGCCGGTTTATACAAGTCGATCTGTTCCTGCACATGGAAGTTAATAGTAGTTTAGTTTTCTGGCCGGTTTTGAAAATTAACTTTACTTAATTTTTCTATCAATTTCTCCATTTTTGATTATTTAGAATAAATATTCAAAAATCGTAATGTATGGCCGGTTTGAAAATTAACTTACTTAATTTTTCTATCAATTTCTCCCTTTTTGATTATTTAGAATAAATATTCAAAACTCGTAATGTATGGCCGCTTTGAAAATTAACTTAATTTTTCTATCAATTTCTCCTTTTTTAATTATTTAGAATAAATATTCAAAACTCGTGATGTATAGCCGGTTTGAAAATTGTGTTTAGCAATTTCTCCCTTTTTGATGTTTTTCTTTAATTAAATTTCAAAACATGTTCGATTTTTCAAAGTATATCTGATAAAATCATTACTTTAAGATATTAGAAAAGTAACTTAGTTCTGAATCAAAATCCAAATAACAAAAGTGAATTTTTCATGAAAGAGAAATAAGCTAAGGATTGAATGATTCCCCCTTTTCGTTTTCTTTCTCTTTCTGCCTCCTTTCCTCCTCTTCTTTCGCCTTCCATTCTCTGTCTCTTCGTTCAGCGTCAATGCGCCATCCGACAAACACACTTGAGATACCGGGAGTTCGTTTGTTGAACCCGAAACCGCCGCTTACTGGTCTAGATGGGCGAGATAGTTGGGCAGCGATCGGACTGGAACTTGGAACTGCGGTTGAAGCTTCAACTGCTTTCTTCTTTTGCCGGTTGAGTCGTGAATATCCTCTTCTTCTTCTTCTTCATCAAGAGGTTCCTCGAATTGTCCGACCGGTTGAGTCTCTTCTAGACCGCTTCGTTCCGCCAGCTTCATCACAGCTGCAACCGCCTTTCGTTTGTTCTTGTTCCTTGTTTTCATAGAGTGCGAGGCTTGAGTCAGTATGGGTTCAGGTTGAGCGGCCTTTTCTTCATCATTGTATTGCTTAGCCAGCTCATTATCTTTGTCTTCGATTTCCTTTCTTAACCGTTCCCTCTCCTCATCTTCGTCTTGAAGTTTCTTGGCGGTTTGGAATCAGCACGGATCTGCGCTTGAGTCTTATTAACTTGTAATTTGGACAACTCCTCAATCTGAGCTGCCAAAGCCTGCATCATATCGAGTAAAGGAGCGGTTGCGGTTTGAACAGATTCGGTGATCATCGACTTGATTGATGTTTGAACGGTTTCGGCAATCTCTGAGTGAATTGATGCCCGGACGGTTTCAGTCAGATTGGTTTCAACGATTGCAATTTACTCATCTGTAGTAATACTGTACTTGTGAAGACAAGAAATAATTGTGTCAACAACTACTCCATTCACTTGCTCAAGTCCCGGAGCCTGATCAGTCTGTGGATGGGCACTGCTCCGGTTTTCTGCTGTTTTGGAAGACTCTCTAGTAACAAAGAAGGGTTTGCTTTAAAAGAGATCGGCATGCGTTAAGACATGTTTGCACACGTCTCTCCATTCTGCTTAGAGCCGGTCAACACTTTGAATAAGATTATTACGCACCGTATGAAACCGCTCAAGCATTCTTGACTCCATTGGAGTTAGTTTTGCCCCTTCTGCCTCCTTCATGGCATCTTCTACTGCATGTAATCGAGCGTATTCTTGTATCGCCATAGTTTTGGAGTATGCTGCTTGAATAACGTCGTTACTTGTTAACTTGAGAGCCACTTATTCTAATTCCAAAAGTTTCTCCCAATACTTGTTACCGCTAATATCGGGGATCATGTCTGATAGCTTCGTTTCACAACGGAGCTTGACCCATAAGTGGTACGGTAAGACCATCTCTTCAGCTTCCCTGTTCATATCCCGGATGAATTTCTGGAACATTTCCTCCTCTTCTTCTGCTGAAATGGGGACCTCGGCTTTGGTCACAATCTCATTTTGTGAGCCGGTTTGGGTTTCATTGTTTCCGTGCACCGGAGAGTCCTCATGCATGATTTCTTTTCCCTTGTTAACCTGAGATGGACCTTCAGGTGTGATTGTTGTTTTTGTCTGCCCGTCTTGAGCCGGTTGGGACGGATTTACCCCTCACGGAACCAGATGGTTCTTTTTCTTCGATGTTTGCCTCCTGAGCGGGAGGAGTGACGTTTTCTGTGTTGGCCATTTCTTCGACCGAATGGATTTTACTCTGACCGGTTACTTCAACCCGATTAGTTGGCTGGAGAAGACTAGTCACGTCGTCTTCGGTTTCATGAACAATATTTTGGACTACGTCCACTATGACCTTTGAGGTTCTTAAACCTACTTCGACCATTATTTCATCGAGGTTTTGGCTGGGGACTTGGAGTTTTCAGAATGAATACTAACCTCTTTAGTCGAATTCTCCTTCGAGTTTGATTGAGTTTCATGGCTCCCCGAGGGTTCGGTTTGCCTTGATGATGGAGATTCGATTGGATTTGGATGGACTGTGTTGATTGGGATCGGCTGAAAGACATCTGCGGTTCTCTTTGGTGAATTGTCTGAGGATAGCGTTTTCTCGGAATCTGCCGGTTTCTGGGAGCTTATCTTCGCTGACTTCTTCTTTCTTCCCTTTTTATGAGGGGCCTCGGCTTGAACCGCCTTTCCCTTAGGATCATCTTGTTTTGAGTTTCACCAGCCGTTGCAAACGAGCTGGTTCCTTTTGATGATTTTGTTCTGGATGATTTCGGCCTAGCCGCTTTAGAAGTTTTCTTGCTAATCTGCTCAGAGTTTAGAACATTACCGGATGGAAGCGGTTCACCTTCACCAAGTTCAACATTAGGAAATATAGGATCTTCCCTATTTGCATGGCGTAATCCTGAACCCGACCATCCTTCTTTACCACCATCTCGCAAAACTGTTCGAACAGAACGGTTCCCCAGTCGATCTTGTCACTACAGACAATCGCCATCAACATCTTCAACTTCAGCTTGGTCAGGTTATCAAAGTTTCCTCCTCTGCCCTAAAGTGATCTGGAAATTATGTTCAGCAGCCATTTGAACTCCGGCTTGAGTTTGTTCTTCCAGCTGGAGTGAGTTACCAGATCCTTGTCATCAACTGATATGACCAACCGGACCGCGTTGGATTCTGCATCTGTCAAGCTTGTTTTGAAGTCCAGCCCGCCATTCGGCAAATCGAGCGCTTCTGAGAAGATTTCCTCCGTGATGTTAACTGCCTTGCCGTTCACAGTGGCGGAGACCGTCCTCTTGGTGAGAGTCACTGTCACCAAGAACTCTACAACCTCTGTCGGGTGCACGACGAACGGACCAGAAAGATATGTTTCTAGTCCAGAATCTCTTAATGATTGCAGCACGGCCTTGTTTTCTTCCGCAACGTGTTCGTCGATATCGCTGAAATCGACCTGCAACATGTAATGAAATGGTGCTTTATCTAGAGTCATGATGAGATTGTGAATAGAGAAGATGAAGAACAACGATGATCGGAAATCAGAGAGAGTTTAAGATTTTAGAGAGAGAAAACTTGTGCAAATAATGAACTGTTTTGAACTTATATAGGAAGCGGTTTTGAACGGTTAGAAGTTGAACCGTCATTTGGTTTTGAGTTTAGGCACCAAATTTCCCTCCAAAAGTTACTGCAGTAACTTTAGGCGGTAAATGCGGAGAATACCATGGGCGGAAACTTTGTGCGCGGTAAAACCGTGGGCGGTAAATTTTTGAACTTTTTCAAACATTGTTTGAGATTTTGATTTACCATAAATTTGTTAACTAGAAGCTTTGTTTAACATGTAGTCTTTTGTTTATTCAGATCATAACCGGAAAGAAGATTAATGTGAAAACCGGAGACTTTAATAATGTGAAATTTTATAAATGAAGCCGAAGCATAAGGAGATTAAGTGGTTTTCCGGTCTTACAACAAAATGACCAGAAAACCGGAAAATACATAGAATCAGAGAAGATCAAGCCACTCCCCCTCGATCATTCTGTCAACTCACTTGTCCACAGTGTTGTCGGGTGTCAGTTCATCAATCATCAATATCCATCTGTCTAGCATGGATAGAGTAATGGTGTTGGCCGGTCCGACGGGAATACCGGGCCCGAGGTTGCGACGATGAACCTCTAAGTATCGGGTGATTTAGGGAGCAAAACCGGTCCTTCCCCTTGAAGCAGAAACAAGCTTCTTCAAGTTGTTGAAGAGGTAGGTGGCCCAGTTTATGGGCGACTTGTGGACGATGGCTATCATGATGTCGAAAGCCTCCCGATTATAGTTCTGGTTGGGCATTCGGCCCATGATAGACCGCTGAACCAAGTCATGAAAGATCATCCTTTTCTCCGTGGTCATCGATCAGATCGATGCAGGAGGAAAAGATGAAGTCGTAGTCTTCCTTAGTCGGAAAGAACGGCGTTGGGAAGTCCGAAAATCCTTCGGTTGGAAGGTCGAAGAACTGAGCAAAATGTTCTTCGGTAATCCGAAGAAATCTCCCGTCAATGATGGTCCTTATGCTACCATCTTCAAGGATGTGCCCATTGTTGAAGAACTCAAACACCTCCTCTTCAAGGATGGTGTCCAATCCTTCAAGAAAACCTTGAATTCCCGATTCTACGATCGGTGCGAAATTGGTTTCTAGAAACCGGGCGTTCAGCATTTCACGGAAGTCGACAATGATTGTGTTTCTTAGCTCAGCATTCATTTTGGAAGAGAATGAGAGTAAGAATCTAATGAAGTTCTTGAAGCTTGGAGAGAGAGAAATATCCGAAGTGTGTTTTGATGAAGAAGGATGAGACCCCCTTTTTATAGCGTGGGCGGTTGGGTGCATTTAATGAGAATATTTGAAAAATCAGACTGTTTATGTCTGGTCATAAATGCCTTATCAGTTTTCAAGAGGATAAAGGCATGTCTGGTCTAATCGGATCAAGAATGCTTCTTGGAAAGCGAATATTTCTGTTTTCAAGACTGATTTGATTTGGTTTGATACAGTGCATTTAATGTTTGTTATTTCTTTAGGATTTCTTTGTTTTTGATCAAAAAGGAAAGATAAAATTTTCATTAATGCAGGGTACCAAACTGGTAGTACAACAAAATTACCGGTTTGGGAAATGAGAGTAGAGATAATGGAGATTTAATCATTTGAAGAACCGGCAGCTTGATTCCTCTTGGCCTTAGTTGCTTCCCACCGGTCGATCAGCTCCTGGATTCTCTCCTTCGTGAGCACATGCTTCGGAAGGAGAGTGACGAAGGGTCCGAAGTGGATATCCAGACTAGCACAGAAACCGCTTAGCTGAGGAGCATAACCGATTTTATTTGAGAGAATCATCTTCTTTAGGTTGCTGAAGATGATACAGGACCAGTTTACCGGTGTCCCAACCGTAACTGCAATCATCATCTCGAAGAGCCTCTGGGTGTAGTAGTAGCTTTTCTCTCTAACCAGAACTGACTTTCCCAGAATCTCACATAGAAGCTGGTACTTGTGAGAGAGTTGGCTTTTAGCACCCCAGGGTCTAACCGGGATGTCGGAGTTGGAGAACCGATGACACATTTCTTCAATGGTCACCAGGGAGTAATTAAGGTCGGTTACCCCTTCAGTGGGTAAACCGCAGTACTCAGCGAAATCCGTCTCGCTGAATAGGAAGGACTGACCATAAACTCGTGCAACGATTATATCTCGGTGCACTTCTTTTGCAGTTTCGAAGAACTCGTCGACTACCAAGTAGTCGAGGATGAATCTATTCTCCAAAAATCCTCTTAGTCCGCTTCTTTCAACGGCTAAGAACATTTCTTTTACTTCATGGTCTTCGTATTGATAAATGGAGTTGAAATCAGCCAAGAGAATTTTCTTTGCAAATGGGTCGGAGTTCATGATCTTGAGATAGTTTAAGCTCAAGAGAGTTTTTGTGAATAGTGAATTTTGTGATGTGTTTGTGAGGATTAGAGGTTTGTTTATATAGCCAGGGGTTCGGCTAGATCAAAAGGTTAAGCATGGTTAGTGATGTCATCGCTTAGTTAATAGGCTTTAATTTGTTGAAGTGTATAATGTTTATTTCCAATGCAAAATTAATTATTACTAGGATATTCATGATGACACAAATCTATTGACAAGATGTTAGTCTCCCTCTCTTGATGATGGACACATGTCGTCATCTCGATTGAGGTAAACTATTTTATCAATTACAGGCTTCATTTCTCAAGGTTTTGCACGAAAACATGGTTAGTTGTCCAGATTAACCGGAAAAGTTCAATTCATCTAAACCAGAATGCATTTGTACTAATCGGTTTTCCATGACCGGTTTTAGTTGGATATTTTATTCCGGTATGAAGAAATGTTGAATCGTATCAACATTTGTTCAACTTTGGATTAAGTTTATCCACCTCTGTCAGGTCATTTCAACCGAGTAGTAAGTATACATGTGGTTTGACATCATGAAGTAATCAGGCATAACCGGAGACTTCCTCCCAGTTAGCATCCTTGAATATTTAATGGCCTATTTGAATATGTTTTGAGAAGCGCGAGCTTCTCCCTGAACATATATCCCGATTTTTCATAATGATGCATGTAAGCAGTATGCATGTATGATTATGGTATAAGTTGCTTGACATCAGTAATTCCTAGAATGTTTCTGAAATGAGAGAACGTAGCTTCCTATAGTGGTTTGGTGAAGATGTCAGCTACTTGTTGCTCGGTTGAGACATATTCCAGCCGGATGTGTTTCTCATGAACATGCTCCCAGATGAAATGATGTCTTATGTCAATGTGTTTCGTTCTTGAGTACAGCACCGGATTGTATGTAATCGCTATCGCACTGGTGTTGTCACAAAATATTGGTGATTCTTCAGCTATTACACCAAAATACCTTAGTTGCTGTTGGATCTAGAGGAGTTGTGCACAGCAGCTTTTGGCTGCTATATACTCTGCCTCTACGGTTGACGTTGCAACTGAGGTTTGTTTCTTGCTGCTCCATGTAACGAGCCGGTCACCCAGGAATTGGCAAGTTCCACTTGTACTCTTTCTATCGATTTTGTATCCTGCGTAATCCGCGTCTGAGTAACTTATGAGGTTGAAACTTGAGTCTTTTGGGAACCAAAGTCCCACATCTTGAGTTCCCTTCAGATATTTCAATATTCTTTTAGCCGCAGTGTCATGTGATTGCTTTGGATTTTCCTGAAATCTCCCTCATACTCCAACCGCAAACAAGATGTCCGGTCGGCTGGCTGTTAAGTAAAGCAGGGATCCAATCATTCCCCGATATGCTGTGATGTCAACGGCTTGACCATCCTCATCTTTGTCTAACTTTACGGAAGAACTCATTGGTGTAGCCGCCTCGGCGCATGTGTCCATTCCAAACTTGTTCAGTAGATCGGCTGTGTACTTTGGCTGGCTTATGAACGTTCCGGTCCCGATCTGCTTAACCCGAAGTCCTAGGAAGAAACTTAGTTCTTCCATCATACTCATTTAAAATTTGTCAGTCATCATTTTTGAGAATTTATCACATAACTTTGGATCGGTTGATCCGAAGATAATATCATCAAGATATATTTGAACAAGTAATATGTGTTCATTTTTCTTAAATTTGAAAAGTGTTTTATCGACTGAACCTATTGTAAACTTATGATTAAACAAGAATTGTGTTAACGTGTCATACCAGGCTCTTGGAGCCTGTTTCAAACCGAAAAGGGCTTTGTTTAGCCGGTAAACATGATTTTCGTGTTTTGAATTTTTGAAACCTGGAGGTTGATTAACATACACCTCTTCATTTACTTTACCGTTTAGAAAAACGCTTTTAACATTCATTTGAAAAACTTTGAAATTTTTGAATGCTGCATATTCTAAAAATATTCTAATTGCCTTAAGTCTAGATACAAGGGAAAATGATTCTTCAAAATCAACGCCTTCTTCCTGTTTATAACCTTGAGCCACTAACCGGGCCTTGTTCCTCGTAACTAAACCGTCTTCATTGAGTTTATTTCTGAATACCCATCATGTTCCTATAACTGGTTTGTTTTTCGGTCTAAGGACTAGGTACCAAACCTTATTTCTCTCAAACTCGTTTAATTCCTCTTGCATTGCTAGGATCCAATCGGGATCTAACAATGCTTCATCCACCTTTTTCAGCTAAATTTGTGATATGAAAGCTGAGTTTTCATAGTGTTCTAAATTCTGTTGCCTAGTTCGGACGGGTGAGGATATGTTACCTATTACTAATTTAAGAGGATGATTTTTGTTCCTTCTGAGGTTTATCCGAGACGTGTCTACCAAGCTTTCGGTTGGCTGATCAAGGTTAGACTGATCGGTAGGCTGAACAGTGTCAGACCGACCGATTTCTTCAGTTGAAACTGAAGAGTCAACTTTCTGCGGTAAAGCAGCTTGAACAGGCTGAGGTTCAGCATCAACCGCTTGATCATTGACAAAACGTCTAAAAACCGAAACCTCATCTTCATCATCAGAATAGATATTGAAGTTTTCCATTCTGTTGTGAAGGTCGAAGGGTAATGTAGTGTTTCGTTCAACCGATTCATCAAAAACAACGTGGGATGTTTCTTCAACTTTTAAAGTCCTAGTATTGTATATTCTATATGCCTTACTTACAGTCGAATATCCCAACATTATTCTCTCATCGGATTTAGCATCAAAAGCGGGTAAATAATTTTTGTCGTTGTTGTGAACAAAACATTTACTGCCAAAGATTCGAAAATACCGTATGTTTAGAATTCGCTCATAGTATATCTCAAAAGGAGTTTTTGAAAAACATTTAGTTACTAAAGATCAGTTTTGAGTGTAGCATGCGGTGTTGATAGCCTCAGCCCAAAACTTTTGAGCAATACCCGAATCGGCTATCATTGACCTTGCGACTTCCTTGAGAGTTCGGTTTCTTCTCTCAGCCAGGCCGTTTTGTTGAGGAGTTCTAGCACTAGACAACTCGTGTCTAATACCGGAATCATCAAGAAAAGTAGTTAATCTGCTGTTTATAAACTCAGTTCCTCTATCACTTCTGATTTTGTTTACCCGAATAGATTTCTCATTTTGTATTCTCAAAATCAGTTTGATCAGGTTTGGAGTTGCTTGATTTTTAGAAGCTAAAAGTATTTACCAAGTAAATTTAGAATAATCATCAATAACTACCATGGTATATTGCATGCCTCCTAAACTGGTTACTCTAACCGGACCAAACAAATCCATATGCAGGAGTTCTAAGCATCGTTCAGATTGATAATTTCCTTTACTTATGAAAGATGACTTTATTTGTTTACCCATTTGACATGCAGCACACACTTTATCTTTTGAAAATTTAACATTTGGAAAACCGTGAACTAATTCCTTAGAACATATAAAGTTGATTGTTTTGAAATTCAAATGGTTTAGCCGTTTATGCCAAAGCCAGTTTGGATCATTTCCAACTATCATGCATACAGGTTTTTCAAAATCAGTTTTCCAATCAACTTTGTAGATGTTTCCCATTCGGTTACCGGTTAATAGAATGTCATTTTGCTAATTCTTAACTAAGCATGCATTCTTATGAAATTCGACTTTATATCCTACATCGCACATTTGACTGATGCTTAGCAGGTTAAAATGAAGGTTTTCTACTAGTAGTACATTATTTATAGATAGGTTACCATGGACAATCTTACCCTTGCCCACGGTTCTACCTTTTGAGTTGTCACCAAATGTGATATCCGCTCCGGTTTCATATGTGATGTCTACTAGCAGCTTATCGTTGCCGGTCATGTGTCTTGAGCATCCGTTGTCCAGATACCATTCCGAGTTCTTTAGCCGGTTGCTTCTCTTAACTTGTAAAATAAAATTATTTACACCTTTTTGGTACCCACATTCAGTTGGGTCCATGGTTGATTAGTCCCTTTGGGATCCAGACTTGAAAGAGTCGGATCACCTTCCCGGTATCTGTTCTTATGATGTTCGGCTTAACTTCTTGATCCTTGCTCAAGAATGCCTTGTGTCCTGGTGATGAATGTTTTTGATATCGAAAAGTACTTGATTTATTTTGTTTATTTTATGTTCGGTTGGCTTTCCTTCTCTCAGGATGAAGCCAGTTTTCTGATTCAGTTGGACTTACATATTTTAGTTCCGGTTTTATGATAGTTTCTGCCTCATTGTTGGTTGAAGAGCTCTTGACAAATCTTATAAATTGAAGATTATCTTTTGTGAGTTTCATCCCGTTAGGTTGATTTAGTTCGTTTGATTTGTTTTGTTTATATCCAATGCCAAATCTACACTTGGGGTGTCTTTTATAGTTACACATCTGATCTACGGCTTTACGAGATCTTTCCCACGCAGCCGTAACATACAGTGCTTGTTCATCGACTTCAGTTACCGGTTGAACTGTCTCCTCATTTTCTAAGGATAGTTCAGCAGGTTCATACACTGTGGTTTCGCATGACTCATCAGTGATACCACTTGACTCTACGGTTTTATATTCTACCGGAGTCGGTATGTGCGCAGATATGTTTCTGAACTCAGCGACCATTTCGTTGAGTGCAGAAATCAAATCTTCTTTAGTGAACTCATCAGAAGAGAAATCAAATACCTCTTCGTCGTTTTCCATGAAGCATGTTACTCTTTCCTCATCATTTTCGTTGTCGGAGTACGCCCATTCACTTCCACCGTCGGATGCAATGAGTGCCTTTTGTATTTCCTTCCCTTCCTCAGCTTGCTGGTTATCGTTTCTCCGATAATCGTTCCGTTGGTTGTCATTTCTCCGATAATCATTCCCTTAATAGTTGTTAACCTGATACCAGTTGCCTTGGTAGTTGTTGCCTTGATAGTTGCCTTCCGGTTTTCTGTCGTCTCTTCTCGGTTTCCTACATTCTGACCTGAAATGTCCAAAACCATCACAGTTATAACATCTTATATTGGATTTATCTACATAATTATAACTAAAGTTGTTGTTAGATGGTGGCTGGTTCTTCTTCATGAATCTCCCAAATTTCTGAGCAAGTATTGCCATCACATCTTCACTGATCTGATCAGCGTTTTTGACTAGAGCCGGAACGGTTGATACTCGGACCGCCGGTTCCACCGATGTAACTAGAGCTCTAGTTGCGATTGACGTGGATGCTTCATTTTCGATCCGA